>NW_006911344.1:0-133746 GCF_000523455.1 Bipolaris oryzae ATCC 44560 | reverse complement strand
CCCCCCCCCCACAGAATCCTTCCCTCCTCCGAAATCCTACGGAAATTCAACAAACCCATCCCACCTTTTTTTTGCACCGATTCCCCCAAGCTGGGATATGCCAGTAAAATGATGACTGGAACTATTGTATCCGCTAGAGTACTTGCACTTGGGCTAGGGTGATTTTTTTTATTTGCACTTCCAGGCACGTGGTGGCGGCGACGCGTGGCTGTTAGTGCGCGCATTGTACGTATGTAGCTTGTGCGTGGGTGCGTGGGGCTAGTTGCTTGGGGGGGGGGGGGGGGGGAAGGGGTTTTATCAGTACATCTACTCTATGCTATTAATCATTTCATATCGTGATTGGGTTTGGGTGTTCTGGATGAGCGAGAGATATAGAGGGGGTTTGCATTGTCCATAGGGAAATATTTACACTTCAATTCAGTGAATAGTAGCATACGGATTCCTCATTGTTCTTTTCGTCCGTCTTCCCCGAATCCCATGTCTATGGTCCCTGGGTCGAGCGATAACCTCGCATTACGCTTGTTTGACTTTCCCATGTTTTCTTTCTTTTCTTTTCCATTGAACTTTTGGGAGGGCCATGTGCGACGTCATTGTTGGATCATTGATGTTACGAGGGAGAACTCCATGTTTCACACATACGTATGTATGTAAACCTGCCGGGCTAAGCAAGAACCGGGTTTGTTTGGACCAGACGTTCTTGTTTTTATTGTATATGTGCATATACTGGTACATTACCTGTTTCACATGGTGGTTTTCGGGAATGATTACACGTGTAGAGGCATAACGCTAAAGTGGGTGCGTGCATGTCAACAAACTTGGGTTTCGCCAAGACAATGTCATCATGTTGATAACAGGACATGAGTGGACACAGGAATTTAAGGTTGGAAGGATATGTTGGTATTGCTAGTCGTCATTCGTAACAAATGGATCTCGCGAGGTAAATGCAGAGGAAGCCACGTGAAGTCATTGTTTCATGTTTTGAGGTGTGATTCTTGCCATTACTATCGCGAATGTTGCATGAGCTGTAGTAGCCCTTCTGCAGCATCGCCTTGTACCCCGATGCTATTTGAAAGCTCATCTCCCATATATTGCTCCTGCTTCAGACGTTGCAATCTTTCTCGTGCAGACTCGCCTGCCCTATACTCATCACTTCGTATCCCTAACTCAGCAGTCATCTGGTAGTGATCTACATGTCGAGCCGGTGATATGAGTTCTTCGGGTGTAGCGGATTTAGGCAACTCAACGACAGGAGGTGAGGAAGTGATGTCATATTGTTGCAAAGTACGCGACGAATTCATACCACCGGGAGGCAGCGCAAACTGGACTGGAGCGGGCCCGAGTTTGCTAATAGGTCGAAACGGGTCGAGATTCGCTTTCACAAAGACTGGTCCTTGGTCGCGTTGGGGTGAAGATATGGTAATGTTGGGGACGCGGCAAGTGCCTTGAGATTCACCAGAGTAGGTCGTGGCTGTTGACCTCGACGCGTTGATCGTGTTGGATGAATACAGGGCACTGGCCTCGTATGGGGCAATAATATCCACGTCACGCTTATTGACTTGATTTGTCTTGACCTTATACAGGCCAAACTTGAGGCGCGTGCGCAACTGTTCCGCCCGTGACTTGGTCTTTGTCTCTGCAACTGGTGGGGCAGGCGCTAATGCAGCTGGACGTTCTTGCTCTTTGCCTAGGTCGCTCTTTTGGCTGGCACACATTTCATAGTTGAGAAAGTCAGAGAAGGACTGGTTGCTCTTTTGAGATGCTTGGATTGGCTCCGTCTCAGGCTCAGGCTCGGGTGAAGGCGAGGGCGTAGCGCGTTCGGTAGGCGATCCGGGATCTGCGAGTCCAATTGGGTTGTTTTCCTGTGAGAACTGTCAGTCATATGAAGAGGCAAAGAGCGTGGTGTACTAACAGTGTGTTTTTGTATCGCGTCGGTAGTTAAGCGCACACCGGCGTTTGAGGGGCTGTCGTCGCGTGCATGAGCAAGCATCTTTGCACTTCCAACTGTCTCGGCACCGTCGACTTCTTCTATGCCCCGCTTCTTGCTCCTGACGGTCGCATTGGGCGTTGTCAGGTTTTCCTTGTCGACAAAGTGGACTGGCGTGTTTGGGGTAACGTGCTTCAGAGGGCTTTCGGCTCGTGGGGCTTGTGATGGTTCATATGCCTTTGTCTGAGTTTGGGGCGTATTTAAGGCCTTTGGGGTGATATTGCCCAGCACACGTCGCGAGGGTGTTTGCGAAGGTGTGTGGTAGGCGGCCATGGTCGGTCTATGTGGCGTTGTGGCGCTCATGGTGTTGCTGCTGCAGTCTTCCGTATCCTGCGACGCGTTGATATACCAATACAGGTGACGCGTGGGGTTGCGGTATGATGGTCAGAATGGGGCGACTGGATGTGACTGAGGGACGACTTGCACTGTATCCCAGCCACCGACAGCAAGGAATCAAAATAAACAATGTATTTCCAGATGATAGTGCGGTAGTAGGCGCGTCGGGGTTGGGGAGGGCGTATCACGGACACGAACCGACGCGATTGGGGGAGGGGGGCATGTCAGGGTCCAGTCCAGCTTGGCGGGATTGCAGCCTGGCCCAACTCTCTCTCTCTCTCTCTCGTCTTCGTTTCGACTTCATCTCCGTCTTCCTCCTCATCGTGTGTTGATGACTGCAGTCTTATTTTCCAGGAAAGAATTCACACAATTGTCATTGGCAAGAACGAGATGTCGGGTTGGGTCGCTCCCAATGGTGCTACGGTGGCCCCAAAGCTAATTCTGAGTAATACCTCAAACATGTAACCATTAGGTTATCAGACGCCTACACAGGACCACCTCTACTCTGGGCAATTGCTCTCAGATGTGATCAATCTCGCAAACAAAATAGTTTCTCGACACTGGCCTAAAGATATCAAGTCAGCCAAGCAAAAAGTAGTCGTTCCCCACATCGTAGTAACAGGGGGACAACTTGCCGGACAATGGCCATTCGCGATAAGATAAGTAGGGCTTTTAGTAGTCCCACTGCACCTGCACATGTACAACGCGCCAGCCTACGGGTCTCCAACTCTCCACCTTACGTCATCTTCAGCACACCAACGCGGTTACTCGGCACCGCCATGTCTCGGTTCCATGCACGTACATGCCAAACCTACACTCCTGTTCAACTGGCACTTCTGTCAGAGCCTGCCTGATATTCTGCGTCCCAATACAAAGCCTACCGCTGCTACAATCGTCTTATTTGGAGCAAAGCAAGCTTGACCATCCTTGCATGCATGCTATCTAACAATTGCTCCACTTTTTCACAATGAGAGGCTTCCTGCAGAAAGCCAAGTCCGAGTTCAAAAACCTGACCCAGAACGATGCCGAGTCTGGTAATCCACACAATTCACATTACCAACATCAGACACAATGTCACCCTGTGCAGCACGCCAATGGACATGGGCCTGATAATCAAAAGCAGGGTATCACCGACCCTACCTCACTAGATATACTCCGTTATCGCTACCACCATGGCGCAAACCTTGGATCTGTCTATGTCATCGAGCGCTGGCTGCAGCACTCTCGGTTTCCTGAAGGCGCAGAGGGCTCCAGTGAGCTTGCAGCAGTCAAGGCATGGGTTGACAGAATCGGCGTCGATGAGACAAGAAAGAAGTTTGGAGAGCATTGGGCCAATGTTGTTTCCGAAAATGCCATCGGATGGCTCGCTAACGTAGCCAAATGTACCACCGTTCGCTTACCCATCGGCTACTACGACTTGCCCGGTGCAGTCTTCACGCAAGGCACGCCTTTTGAACCCTATGCTGATATCTACACTGGAGCATGGGACAGCATTCGCAATCTCATCCAAAGGCTGCGCCAGCGCTCGATCGGAGTTCTGATCGATCTACATGCCCTTCCAGGAGGCGCAAATGCGCAGGAGCATTCTGGGACAAACAGTGGGTGTGCTGAACTCTGGGGTAACCCTTTCAACCGTTCTCTAGGTGTTCGTTGCTGCCAGTTCATTGCTGAAGACACAAAGGCTGGAGCGGAGATTGCTGGAATACAGCTCGTCAACGAGGCTGAGTGGGAGTGTGAACGCATGTACGAATGGTACGATGAGTGTATAAGCGCTGTATCTGCCATTAATCCCGAAATGCCTGTCATCATATCGGATGGCTGGAATTTCTCAAAAGCTATCGATTGGTGTCTCCAAAAGAACTCAATCTACTCTTACCCGCAGTGCCCGGTCGTCGTTGACACGCACTATTACTGGGCCTTTACAGATGCCGACAAGGCCAAGTCGCCACAGCAAATAATTCAAGAGGCTGGTACCAAAATGGGAGAGCTGGACGGTAAAGAAGGCGCAGTCCATGATCGCGGCGCTGTTCAGGCCATTGTTGGCGAGTACTCATGTGTCATGACTGAGGACTCATGGGCCAAGGGTGGTGAAGTGCCAAAGGAAGAGCTCGTGAGACAGTTTGGTCAAGCACAAAGCAAGAGGTACCAGGAGAGAGCTGGTGGCAGCTTCTTCTGGACATGGAAAATGGACTGGATGCCCGGCGGTGAATGGGGGTTCAAAGCTAAAACAGAAGATGGAAGTATCGTACCGCCAAATTACACAGCCATGTCCGCCGATCAGAGGCACGAGGCGGTTGAAAAGGCTCAACATGAAAAAGCAGGACTTTTCCAAAACGCTTTCCAACAACATGTGGCTTATTGGACCGGTGTAGATCCAAATGGCCACTACGAACACGAAAAGTACGAATACGGCTGGCAGGTTGGGTTCCAAGATGCGCTTGCATTTTTCGAGGGGAGAGACACGCGTGGGGACAAGATCGGTATGCTCGAAATTTGGATTTTGAAGCGTATCAGAGAGAGCGGATACAGGGGCGGCTTCACCTGGTTATTTGAGCAGGGTTTGAGGAAAGGTGTGCAAGATTGTCAATTCACGCTCGGCATCTGAGGGCATGGTGCATAGGTCATTTAGCCCCCTTTCACTCCCACTTCCATTTCACCTAGAAGCGACATTGTTCAGACATTGTACTATAGGCAACCCACAATGTGAACATAGTGAAACAATGATGGTAGTAATATGTGCTCATAGAGATAATTGACCCTGTGTTAATCTTCGGGTGTATCGTCACATCAACTCCATTCAACAATCTCAACTATCCCTATTTCTTTCTTATCATTTGACAAGACCCTCAAGTCATGGATCACAATCGACCCATGCACATCGACACGAATATAACCACACTGAATGAGGTGTCATCTCTGCTTCGCGATTCACCAGAAATTCGACCATACCAAGCATACTGCGACACAGAGACTTCATCATGTCCGTCAAGTCCAGAGAATCTTTCCCCAAGTCCGTTGCAAGTGATGAAGGTCCACCTAAAGCAGGCCGACATGAGTACTCAAGCCTCAGCTATCGACGCCTCTGAGCAAGAAATCTCCCTCACTCGAGTTGCGACATCCAGTACCGAGAAGCAAGTCGACTTTCCGAGATCATTTCCCGCGGGAAACCAAACTAGGAAACGCGATCAAGGGATGAACCAAAGCGGCTTCTTTGCAAGTGTTTCGTCAGCAACTTCGGGTCACATTCCACAACCTATCAACCCACGCGGCAGTCACTTACAAAGTGACGATGAGGTGACAGCGTACGACTCTGACCCGGCAATTACACGGGTGCAACTATCGACACAAATTGATCGTGTGACGGAACTTACTAAACCACGTAAGCCAGTTCCTGAGAATGGGGTAGAATTTGGGACAATCTATCGTCCTTTGCCTCAGGTACCGTTGGGAAAAGTCAAGGTCGAAATTCAGGACCAACCAGAATCGACATACGAAAATGGGTGTGTACAATGTCCGTCACAAACAATGGGCCCAGCAAACAAAAGGCTGGAGGAAAGCGACGGCGAAACATCTCTAAGAGGCCGCCGAGGTGTTGACGACGTCCCATGTATGCCATCCCCGAATCAGCCTAGCTGCGATGAACTTTCTGAAGCATTTTTGCGCCTCTTTCCGGAAGACTCGTCACTATCCCCCCCAACATCGCCATCATACAATGTAGATGCTCGACATTGTGGACCAAACGCACAAGCAGAACTCGGCGATACCCACACTCGACGTTTTCTGCCAACTGAGCCGGGTAATTCTCAGGGGAAAAGGAAAAATATAGAAGACGAGACCACCGCTGATAGCCTGGATCGATTTGAAGAAATAGATTTCGGATCCCCAAACGCCCAGCCACCTCGAAGGCCAGAACCCGCTTTCCAGACATGCTTCAATCAACATAGCGATGAACTCTTCCTCCAAGTTCCTACGTATACGCGACCGCACCCCGCATCCTCACTCCATTCCTCAACGGATCTACAAAATGGTCCGCGTCCACCCCCTTGGGGCACCTACGACAACCTCGCCCTGCAGCGCCGCCAACGCAACGAATTGAGAGGACGAATGCAGGGCGTCCCGAGAGACGTGGCGCGGGAACCTGCACTGACGTATCAACAGACGCTGTCTGTTGAGCTGAGGGGTGAGGGGCTGTCGAGGGAGGTGAATGAATATCGAGAGCAGATACTCAGTGTATATCCTGACATGGTGTTTGATGGGCACGCTGGGGATGTTGAGCGGAAGTGTGGGTGTTGTTCGATTATGTGAATCAGATAGGGTGGTGGTAGTATTTTTTTTTCAGAGGAATGAGGGTTATAGCATGGGGTTTGATGGGTGGAGAGGATGGAGGTTATGGTGTTGTTGAAGGAAGCGTATGCTGCTTTCTATAATTGGTGGAAACCGAGAAGCCGAGTCTTTAAACGAAAAGAATGGAGATATGATTTATGTGTTCCAGTGCTTATTTGATATATCAAGTTCAAATTAGAAGATTTTACGCAGATATGTATACCGATATCTAAATTTTGGTTGATAGTTAAGGAAAGTCTATATAAGTGCAGAACATGTCTTGTTGGTTGAAGTTGACACATCTTATGTGTATTTACATGCTGAGCAAACAATAGGAGTTTGCATGACCATTCAGTCCATGTCTAGAGATAATAATTCGTGATTCTAAGAAAATCTAAAACACTCCCTGCACATGATCATATCACAAACACAATTGTGCAGCAAAGATTGTGCGCTTCGATATATGCATTCCCAGCAAACCATTTAAATTATCGCGCGTCGTACATGCCCGCTCCACGTGCTGCAAAAAGCCACAAAGTGACGTATGCCGTGTAACAGTGTTATAGTTCTCCTCGGAAAAAAAACTTCACCCTCGAGGTGTCATATGCAACAGATTTCTTACTAGGCGCCCTGATAGAGCCGCTGTCAGAAATGTTCCATCGGTGATTACAGCATTGGTAGGATGCCTTTTCTCAACGATGAGAGTAACACGAGTTTAGATACATATGCCTTGACTGAGGCTTAGTCAATTAGGATTGAAAGAGATACAAGAAAGCGGGGTTACAAAAAACAGTTCCGGCATCGCATTCACTCATGCTCTAGTCTGCGCGCAAACTCTTTCGTTTGCTTTTATACCATTGGACGTAGGATACACCTTGCAGCCAACCCGTAGCGGCTCAGCCTCTCGCCCTCGACAGTCGGCACGCCTCGCCACAAAACTCTCGATATACTGGTCTCTGATATTTCCCAGATCCAACGAACGACAGCATCATGTCTACACACTTCCATCCGCGTCCGTCTACCTCTGCACCGCAAAGTCCCGTTTGCCCTGGCTCTGCTCGCCCAACCATCCGTGCCATCACGCCTTCGCCACCGCATGGCTTGAGCAATCCCATGAGCAAGAGTTGCAGTGAGCTAGAGAAGCCGAGTCAAGCGTCGCAAGGGGCGGCAGAACACCTCTTCATGCGGCCCAAGAGCGTAGAGATGCTGCAAAAGAATGTTCAGACCCGGCACGCACAGCAGGGCTTTCAAGGTGACGAAGTGGATACCAATGTGCCTGTACTGCGGCGAGGCGGCGCAGTAGCAGGCAGAAAGTCGCCCGTCAAGCGCAGACATCCGAGTAAGAGCCAGAGAATCAAACCATATAGTACGCCATCAGCAGCGTCGCTGCGGCATAGGATACTGATGGGAGATCGGAAGGACGGTAAAGAAGAAGAAAGTGGAGCCATCAAGCAGGACGCAAGCAAGCAACCCAAGCACCATGACCACAACGACATTGACATCTTTGCCGCCTGTCCCGATACACCCACGCCAATGACAGCATCGCAAAAGCGATTCGCATACCTCCCTCTCGGCACACCAACCCCAACTGTCTACTCCCAATCCGCTTCCAAACCGCGCTCCAGAACCAACGCAGCACCTCGTACCAAGTCCGCCCCAATCCTAGCCTCAAATCGCAACCGCCAGACTTCCAACCTCGGACACGGAAAACCACATCCTATCCATGCAACCAGAACACTAAATCACTCTGGCACGCGCCTAGGCCAGCGCAGTCAAGCAAACGATGAGACACAAGACCCGTCAAAAGTCGCGCCAAAACACTCACATTCTCACCGACCCCTCCATGTCATACAGCAGCAGCCTAACCAGCCCTCCGCTCCAGTCCCAGCAATTAAACGTGCCAGAGCACCCGGCCCGGCTCCCACTATACCTCTACCGCGTAAACCCCTGTCCGCTACGTCCAACATTTCCATTCACACCGCGCGCTCACACCGCAGCGTCTTTAGCACGTTGGGTCGCGACGAGTTGGAGCGGAAGAAGGCGGTGGTTGAGGAGGACGAGGGACCGTTTGGCGCGGTGGGGAGTGTGGCTGAGTTGGATGGGGCGAGGAGGAGTGTTAGTAGTGGGAAGGATGGAGGGGAGAAGGGGGGGATGTGTGGGGGGAAGGGATGTTGTGGCGTTATGTGAGATTTGTTTCTTTCTTGATAATTGGGGAAGGGGAAATCTTGGTGGATGGAGAATGAATGATGGTGTGGGAGGGGAGGCTTGTGGAGTGTTGCTTTTGTGGGTGGTCTGGGTAGAAGGTGATTAGGAATGGGGAGTTTGGGTTGCGGGCGAAGTGTATGTCATAATTAGTTAGTATAGTTAGTAAAATAATAGACAGAGTGTCATGAGTATCGAAGTACTGTGGAAGACCTGTTCATAAAAGAACAAAACAACTTCACTCAATTGCTAAATTACGCCATGAACGTATTTTTCCCTCGACTGGTTTATTGGTGGAACACACTCCTGGAAGCTATACAATACCTAAAATTGAACTCGTGGCAGCATGACTTCGCATCTAGGCCACTGCAAACCCCTATTTTATAGATGTCTTGAATACAAGAGCGAAAGCTGTTCTGAAGGTAGCCCACCCGAGAACTAGACGTGAAACCGGCAGCCCTTGGTCTTGTGCCAGACACCAGTGGTTCACTGAGCCTTGTGGGTTCCCAACCAAAGTAATCCTGATGCACATGACCAGCCGATGCAGAACAGTGCAGTCTTTCCCATGGATACAAGACTCCGATAGAATGTCGTAGAACTAGATGATATTTATTATGATGTTTGAAAGAGGTTCTTTCCACCTATTGACAATGCTACTGTAAGCGTCGACAGACGAAGAGTGCATCTCAAAGATTCATTCACAATGGTCGAAACCTCGCAGTCACTCGTAGGGTGTTGAAAAAGGTGAAGAATCAAACGTCAGGTGCAAAACCAGTGTGCTGAAATCTAGTTTCGCTTCTTGGACGATGGGTCGGAAGCATAGTCGAGAGCGGTAATAATGTCGGTACCAAAAACAGTGACCATGTACGCAGGGAAAACAATCCACAGGCCACTGTGGGGATGATCAGCATCATGTATGGAATGATATTCTTGGCAAGAAAATAGAGACTCACTTCATGACAATGTATAAAGAAATGAGTGTGAACCAGTCATTGTGACGAATGTTAGCGAAGTCGGAGAAGTACTCGTTGCAGTCTGTTTCTGTTAGTGTAAAATTTCCTAAACCACCAGTCCTGTATACATACAATACAATATTGTCTTGCTCAGTGTCATGACAGCAGCGGTGAAGCCAATGAGGACTGCGCGGTTACCGGACTTGCCTCGCACCTTGATGCCGCCGGCGAAGAAACCGCCTTTGTCCTTGCTCACCTCCACACCAGTGCCTCCAGCAGCTGGCTGACCGTGGTTATATACGGTCAGGGCATAGAGTCCGTACAGAATGAGTTCAATGGCATTAAGCACGCCCTGTGCTGATCCGAATCCATCATGATTTTCCCATCCGGGCCATCCGTATACGTAATCAATGGCCGCATAAGTTTCGTAGGGCGTCCACAGTGGCCATTGAATCGCGCCTCCAGCCATGGTGTGTGGGCGCAACAGGATGTATAGAGTATCCCAAAGCACGAGGGGCCATGATATAGACAGCCAGACGAGTGTCACCTTTGAGGCTGTATGGCACCATGCTGTTTCGCCAATTGCGGCGGGAGCAGGAGGGCTTATTTCGTCGAAAGCATTCGAGACTGCGCGTTTGGCCAGAGATGCTGCGCCAGATGGAGACGCGCTGAAGTCTGGCGGTGCCGGCGACGCGGTCGAGTTGCGCGATCGTGGCGTCTTCTTAGTAGGCGATGGCTCCGAGGCGGGGAAGTCGCCTTGAGGGCGTGAGCGCGTCGTCACCATTATGTTTTTTGGCGGCGCAAAGTTGCGAAAAAAGATGTCAAAGAGGGGATTACAGTTTTTGAATGGATAAAAGCAGCACAATGGCACGTAAGGCAGGAGGAATGAGGTGTTGCGATGATGCTACATATCTGTATAGCCAGCACCGAGCCAATGAGGGGTCGGGTCCGCGCTACCCGGCGGGCTAATTCATAACCTGAGAGAATCACCCGCCCTTTCAGCCAATATCATGCGGCACATGGTCTCTAGCGTCTTACCACAAATCTTAATTCTGTATCTTGTTACGCTTACCGTTGCGACTCGCAGGCCAGGGACTGCTCCCAACGCTCACTCCAATAGCTGATCTTTGGGGTGACAGAACAGCAAGACAAACTAAGAAAAAGACAGTTTTTTTCTTTGAATTAGCCTAGGCCTGGTTCACAGCAACCAATATTGACCATGTCGACTTCGAATTACACAATGCCCAGTCCTTCATATGGCCCATCTCCATTCTCTCCGCGAAGTCGTAAGAGGAACACCATGCGGCTCACCCCGGAAGTAGAGCCCGGCATACGTTCATCCCATTAGCGCGCGTAGGCACGACCACGCAGCATCTCCGCCTCGTCGGCTGTGACAGTCATTAGACCCGAGCCAGCCTCATCCAGCTTCTTCTTCAGTGACTGAGCCGTACGCTTTTCCCGCTCAATGCGCTCACGTTTCTCGGCCTCATTCTGCTGACGGCGCTGACGACGCTCGCTCTCGCGGGCATTCGCATACCTCTTCGCATAGCCTGCAAAATATGCATCAGCGGCTTCCATTGCCGTTTTGAGGCGATCGTGCGTCTCTAAGAACTCCTCAAACTCATCTACATCAGGGATGAGGCCTTTGAAGCGATCATGACAGAGGTGATTAACCATGCTAGTCCACAGGGGATCCTTGTCTGACGTGGCATTCTGCTCAATGATAACAATCTCTTCATAGCTTGGAAGTTCGCTCTTCAGGTAGGTGGTGTAAGCACCTAGGATATGCGAGCAGTACCTCTCCATACCTAACAAGCGAGCTGCACGTAAAACGGCGATGTCCTCGAAAAAGGTCTTCTGGTATGGTACAGCATGGGCCTCAAATTCGTTGCAAGCTTCACGCATCCACTTGATAAGCAACAGGCGGACGGCACCGGGGTTGATCTGGCTGCGCGAGAACCGGCACTCTAATGAGTTTGGGTGGTTAGTGAAGTGGCGGTGCAAAACAGAAGATGCAGCCATCGCGGAGCGCTTGTAGATGTCTGAGACAGATGTGTTGCCAATGTGGATGGTTATGCGTGGACCCGTGAGGAGAGCTTGACGCTGAGGACGGATCATCTCTAGAAGATTGTCATAGCACTGGTCAACAATGGCAATGGAAGAACCCTCAGAATACGACGGGTCACTAGATGCTTCGAGCGTGGAGACAGTCGATTTCAACAACTCTGATTCCTTGTGAGAGAGCGGGGGAGAAGGCAGTGTAGAAGAGTTAAAGGGGAGAACCACCGCCTTTGGTACTCCAGCTTCTGAGTCAAGCAATCCAGAAGACGTGACTGATTGAACACCCGGCTGGCTGGCCTTTTCCGTTGCGAGCTCTACCTTGGCAGCTTTTCCGTGGGATGCCTTTTTGGTTTTCTTCTTGGATTTTGGCAATTTCGCAGCGACCGGTGCCTGTTCTTGAGCTTGGTTGTCTTCAGGCTGAGTGGTTTTGATATCTGGTCGCTCGACATTCTTTGCAGCCTTATACCGACTGGCCTTTATAGCCATGTAAGGAGCTTGGCCTAGGCTAATGGGTAAGGGAACCCTATATAAATGTAAGTATCATGTTATACTGCAATGTACCAAGTGAACTTACTTGTCGTTAGGAACGGAGGCGTACATGACTCAGTTGATCGGAATTGTGTATCCTGAAAGATGAGTATATTACTCAAAAATTAGTGAATCGGCAGTAGAGCTGTTTTTTGTTTGTGTACGATGACCTGTGTTGTGAGTCCACGAATATAATCCAATTATTGATGTGGGTCAAAGACTTACCCTGCAAAGGAATGTGTGTATTAGGGAATCGTATCAATTTGACAAGAGTAACTAGTAGGCGAGGTTCCAAATTTTTGAGAGTCACTAAAGCACAGTGTAGTGACGAGCCAGTGAGCGCGACCTTTTCTAGGTGTGCAAACGGGAAAGAGCATGGACTGCACGTGATCCTGCAGCTACCCAGAGTACTAAGCAAACGGCGGCAGAGGGGACCCTGCAATGGAAGTGAATGAGGATTTATAGCTTGCGAAGTGTTTCTAAGTAGCAGCTCATTTTTCCTCTTTTTCAGTACATCAGTCCTGAGGCAATATGGTTTTTCAGACCTCAACTTCAACTGGCGTAGTAGCTGCTACTCGACAACAGTGCATACCCTACTTTACCATTAACTACTTGTCAAGCGTCACAAGAAATTTAAACACACAATGCTAGAGTCTAGCATCCTAGACTACACTTTCCTGCGCGCATCGAAAAGATCTGGCGCTCCCGCCAACTGAGGAAAAAAACAAACTAGCATTCACCGTGAAAAGGAAAACCCATGCGGCATAGGCTAGAGAACAAACAAAAGCAAGTCGCCCAACACCCTGCAGGTGTTTATCAGCGCGTCTCGGGCCGCTGCCGTACGTGCGCATCCGCACGAGCACATTTTTTATTCCCAAGTACTTGGTTTTGATCCCATTACCTATTCCGTACAGCGTTGCTCGATTTTGTGCAACCATCAATAAGAGATACAGTTAAACATATCACTGACATTGAAATCTCACTCCGGATACACCATTTTCCTCCCAACCCCCCCATCCACCACAATCTCCTGTCCCGTCACAAACTCATTCCCAATCACATACTCAACCGCCTTAGCGATATCCTCCACTTTTCCCACTCTCCCCGCAGGATGCCACGCCGTATCCTCATCCGTCAATCCTTCTTCCCACCCCACACCTTTCTCATCCGCAGCCTTCCTCTCGTTGACAACGTGGATCCACCCAGGGATAATCGCATTAACCCTGATCTTATGTCGGTGACCCAGCGATACACACATCGATTGAGTTAGCCCGAGCAGTCCGGCTTTTACGGCGGAGTACGCCTCGTGATCGGGTTCGGACTGGTAGGCGCGGGTGGAGGATACGTTGATGATTGTGCCGGGGGAGTTGGGAGTTGAGTTTCCTTTTGCGAGGAGGGGGACGCAGAGGCGGCTTAGTAGGAAGGGTGCTGTGAGGCCGATTGAGAGTTTCAGGTCCCATTCTTTTTCTATGTCTTCGCCTTGGGCTTCCATGGTGCGGTCTGAGGATATGCTGAGGTCGGTGGGGAAGGCGTTATTGATGAGGACGTCGAGGGTGCCGTTGAATTTTTGGTTCACTTCGTGAACAGCGGCTTTGAGTTGGGTGCGTGAGCTGAGGTCGCAGTGGAGGGCGTGCCAAGTTTCTTTTCGTCCGTTGGACCATTCTTGCGCTCGCGTTTTCACGTGGTCTAGTTCTTCTTTGTTGGAGTCGAGTATGATGACTTCGTGGCCGGCGGTCAAGAGATGGCGGAAGAGACCGCGCCCAATGCCTCGCGCGCCGCCAGTGAGCAACACCTTTAGGTGCTGAGGTGCTGCACTCATTGTTGCTTGTCCGCCTCGTGAGCTACTGCGGTCAGTATGTACATCTTTCATTGACGCATCTGTGCGGAAGGAGGAGTGTATGAAATGACGTCATCCTACAGATCGACCTGAGCACGATATTTCATCATTCCTTCTCACTGATTTCCAGCTTACAACAATAGATGGAGGAAACATCATGTTTCATAAAACGCAACTTGTACTCAACAATATATGGAATGTGATACTGCCCTGCTTTGTCAATCGAATCGTGTGGAACCAGTCACCAAACATTCAGCAGCACTAAGCACACAAGTACACGAATAAGGGCCAAATCAAAAAATAAATTATACAACAATAAACCACCTCTCCAAGAGAATCTTAATGGCCCCATCACTCTTCAACGCAACCGAATTCCCAAAACACATACATTTACAAAGAAAGGGTATATACTACAAATTTACAATCCCGAGTCGATCTGGTTGAGAGTCGTCGACGCGCTGTAGACATCCCATTCATCACAGAGCCTAAACACATCCTCGTCAAAATCCTGCTGGCGGATATCATCTGGCCTTTCGAGAATCTGCATGAACAAGCCACCGCTAACGTGCCACGCGAGATGGCAGTGCAGAGGCCAGGCACCTGGGTTGTCCTGTACGAACTGGAGCACCATATACGATGGCTCGACAACGCCGCTGACATTGCGTGCGTTCTGCATCTGGTGGACGTCGCGGCGGAGCGTGTTCTCGGGGTTGGTGACGGTGCCGTCCCACTCACCGTAGCCCTCGGCTAGGACGTGGAAGTCGTGGCCGTGGAGATGCATCGGGTGGCCGCCAATCATGCCGTGGTTGACGAGGTGGATGCGGACGTGCTCGGCGCCGGGGAACTGGTACACGTTGGACTCGGCGGGGAAGTTGGTCTCGCCGTTGAAAGCCTTGATGAGAGTGGGGTCGTTGAAGTTACCGCGGTAGGTGCTGTTGTTGAGATACCAGATGAAGTTTGTGCCGTTGGAGCGGAACTCAAAGTCGACGCGCTCGACGTGGTCGGGCTCGGCCAGAGGAATCTTGCACAGCGGGATGCCAAGTTCAATGGGGTCGTTCTTGCACTGCTCGAGCTGTGCTTGGGTGACATCGGAGGTGGACTGTGGGATGGCATCGGTATCCGCGTCCTCGTAGTAAACAGCTGCAAGAGCGTTTGGCGAGATACCGTCGGTGAGTGTGCAGCGGAACCCTTGAGCGAGCTGAGAGCGCATCCAGAAAGTGTCACTGGGGTTTCCAGTTGCCTCGATGATGACATCAGATCGCTGACCGACGGCAAGAGTAACGACGTTGGTGGTGTACGGCTCAATCGGAATAAAGTCAACTGCAATGACCTTCATAACGTGACCATCGATGCTGAACTTCTGGTTTCCTTCGGCACCCGTGTTGATGAGACGGAGTAGGTGCTTCTTGCCAGACTGGAACTTGAACTTGGCCACACCAGCGTTGGGTGTGCAAGGCAAAGTTGTGTTGGCACAAGGATAGTTCATGCGTCCGTTGATCAAGTTGTTGTTTGACGGAGGGAATCTTCCAGCCATGGTACCTTCAACCAACGAGTAGTAATCAGCATGGAACCAGTCCTCGAGAACGATGGGACCGATGTCTATATCGTACTCCTCATGCTTGGGGCCGTAGATAACCATGGGGCCATGCGCACCGCCAGAGTACTGGGCGCTGTAGTGGCCTAGAAAGATCAGCGTGAAATTCAGGATGCATTAACAAGCCTTTACAAACTTACTGTGATACCAAGACGTTCCGTAACGGTCAGCGCGGAACAGCATCTCCTGGTAGCCACCATTGGGAACAACAGGGCATTGGGCTACTGCGGGAACACCATCATACCAGCTGGTTGTTGTCTGCAAAAGACCGTGCGGGTGTAGCGTAGTGCCTTCGTCGGTAAGATCGTTGGTAACTCTCCATAGAATCCAATCACCCCTGTAAGCTGTTAGCGAATATACGAAGAACTTCAAGGTTCATACATACCAGTTGGCTTCGATAAGCGGCCCGGGGAATTGGCCGTTGACCGTGAGTCCGTTCCTGGTCACACCATCTGGTGCGATGGTTTGGTAGGCCACATGGAGATCGTAAGTCCTCGTCACTCCAGTGTCAGGCATGGTAGGACAAAGAGGATCTGCCACGGGGGTGCCAGTGGGTCCAGCAGTGTAGGTGTTGGTCACGTTCGAGGAAATGTGCCCATGGCCTCCGTGTCCATGACCTCCATGTCCATGACCTCCCGCGGTAGGATACGGAGGGTTTACAATGGACTTGGTAGGGAATGGATACGAGCCATTTGAGTGACTACCTGGGAGGCCATTAATTGGGAGATGAGGGCTATCAATCGTACCCCACTGGGAGTTTCCGCATTGCTCAACATTTGGCAGAGCAGGGATGAGCTTGTCAGTGCCCTTGGGGATCCAGTATGGCCCATCGTACGAGTCTTTTGCGGGACCACCGTATGGGAAAGGAGCGGAAGGTCGAGGAGGAGGATAGAGTTCACCGTGAGAAGGTGTTCCAGGCCAAACAAATGGAAGAGGCTCATCATTGTAAGGATTGTAGTAAGGTCCACCATGTCCATGAGGATTGGTAGTGGGCCTTGCGGTGGCGTATTCTGTGACTATAGCAGTCACAACATTACAAGCGGACGGTGCGTGAAACTCGGCAGGAGTAACTGCGGGATACACAGAAGAAAGGGATGCCGTTGCGGCGAGGTAAGGACTGTAGGCGACCATGGCGTAGCAGTAAACAGACGGGACAAGTGCAACGGCTGGGGACTTGCTCTGAGAACGACCACAAAAGAAACGAGTGACTGTATTGGAAAGAAGCTGGCCTGGTCGATCGAATTCTTCAGGGACAACGCCATCTATAAATGATCATCTCTGAGCTGAGGTTTCCCTTCAATCCATCTCCTTTGTTGAACTATGGGACTGCGTATAAGGCCCGCCAAAGGCTAAGCCCGAAAGATAGAGACTTGAGACACTGGCATCGTGAATAGTTACTAGAAAAGGAAATCCAGAGATGTAGCGAGGCACGATCTTCGCCTTGTGGGCGTTATCAGCAAATCGTATCAAGAGAAAAGCGAGGTTGAATTTCTTTTTCAGCGTCCATATGGATGCCATGGAACGCCACACAGACGCTTGACCCTTTTGCAGAACACGAGATCAGCCACCCAATACCAACACCACGTCAATCGGTATATGATCTGCAGAGAGTCAAGTCGTGGCTTCGCTTGTCGTTGCTCGTTACAAAAGAAATGCGCGGCATAAAGTGCCGGTACCTGCATCAAGGGACAAACGAACTTAAGGCTGAAAGTCGCCAACGTCACAAACTCGCGTGCGCATGCAGGCACAACAAGCTGTTCACAACGAACCCAACGCGCGGATATTGTAAAGTATATTTTGATAACGGTCGTATGATACGACACTCCTGATCGCGATATCGTGTCGGCTGGCGGAGACCCAGTGGCTAGTCAGGGCACGCTATTGTATTGCTGTGAACGCGGGGTATTTCTTGGGGCGCCGGAAGCTTACGGGAATTGTCATAACGGCAGCCTGCGAAGCCTCTGCGAGAATGGATGCTTGTTCGAGTTTGTGGCGATGCAGAAAGCCCAATGGCGCAGCGAGAGAAGAAAAGGGCCGAGAAGTCGTTGTTTGAGATGTGAAAACAAGCTTCGCCCAGCCGTGCACCGGACGATCATGAAAGGGGCCGGAGTCCGGCTACCTAGCATCCTTCAACTACTTTGGCGTGTCAACGATGTCAACTTCTACCGCGGGCGATATCTCCACTCAGATAGCGCAGCTAGAATTATCTGGCTGGTATGATTTTTGTCCAACTGCCCCATCTTTTACGTATTGGAAAAAGGACCTGATGGGTGAACCCCCTGCGTCTAACGCCAGGCACCAAGTACTCGGCGTGTGATATGAATGCATAAAAGCTGATGCTGACGCGCCACATCTTCGCTTGCTGGTGAGGCGAAGTGCTCTGGATGCTTAGTGTACTGGTACTAGTATGTTAGCGTGTCGGGCAAAGAACTTACTACAATTTCCATACCTAAGGGCGAGGCGCCCAGGGCTTGTCCGCGGATACGCTACCAAGTGTCAGGTTCGGCTACAGTACATTGTACTCAAATAGTAACAAATGCTTTTCGCTGCCAATTACGTGGTACAGCGCCTCTGTATTCTTTAACTCTTAGTCTCGCCACCACAACCTCTGCCAATTCTCTGGTGCAGCGCCTCTATGTGTGTGTTTTTACTCTCAGTCTCGCCACCACAGCTTCAGCCCATCGCCAGGCATGATTACGTCTTCTTATCGGTCTTTGGCGGTCATCGCTGTTTCAAAATGTTGAGTATCTGTGAATGGCATCGGCTGTTACCGTGACCCACAACCAAGCCATTTTTGATCTGACATGTGGCCGTGTATAAACAGGAGTGGAGGCGAGTCTGGGCCGTTGACACCGCTTAGCCATGAGACGAGCTCATGAGTCCTCGAGTTGCAAGACACACGTCCAACCGCAAGTTGGTTTGTGGCGGTTGTGACGAATAACTGAGCAGCAGCTATGAATCTGCTCTTCCATGTCCTGTGTGTCGTCCATTACTGCCACTGTGCCACGTACGTAAGGACGTGCAAGCACGGGCTTTCACTGAGCCTATGACGGGTTCCGCCGTGCACGTCTCGCACAATATTTTTCCGCAATCTTCCCGACCCCCGACATCAGTCTGGACGGGTCTATTCCAACAGGTCACCGCCCAGCAGCCAGTCGCATAATGTCTCAGGCTGTATACCGCCGATGCTTTGATTCAGCGAGAGGGTTTCTTGATCCAGTATTTCATGTATTCGGTACGGCGGGTATCGGGAAAGGTGCGAGTCTTGTAGGGTTATTGAGAGTGTGAGGGTTTGCTTAGAGTCCATCGCGAAGAGATGGAAGGGGAAGTGGCTACGAAAGCTGTCAGTTAGTGGCTCGCAACGCCAAGTCAACATCAATCTATTGGCAGGCAGTCAAATCCCCACTCTCTTCAGTTGGACAATCATGGTAGAATTGACATGTCTTGGCATGGCCCCCTAAATCCTCCCAGTTATGATGAGAGAAGACGGGAGGAGACTGGTTGGGAGCAATCTCCCATCTGTAAAATGCCCAATATAGGATATCGGAGTAATATTTTGCCCTATTATTCGATACTAAGAGATTGCTTGTGGACCCACTTGTTCGGAGATTTCGAACTATGAAGGGATAGGCTCCTCTATACTCAAGCCAGAGGATCCTAGAGAAGGCTGCTAGAGGGTTGCTTGTTTGGGGATTGAGCGATTTATCGGGTGGGCATTGATCTCGACCGAGCGGTTACCAAGGGAGTGCTGGAAAAGTCACCAGTAACTCGATCACATGATGGGTGGTCGGACTAGTGTGAGGACCGGAGTACAAAGTCACGGATTTGCGGCAAGAGTCGTAGTCAAGGGCTTTTGATCTTCACAAAGGTCGGCTCGTCAATACCCATGTTATGCGGACGTGGCCAAAAAAGACATGAGTATTGCACATTGTTGGATAAGGATATATGTAAGTGAGCCTGAAACCTCAGTTGTCACTGCGATGGTACTGGGAGAAATAAGAAGCCTAGTAAAGCCGAAGAATAAAACAATCTGAACGAAACAACGCTGGGCCTATGGCCGTCAGAATGCGGTTGGCGTAGAATGTACTTTACCGTCCATTTTAGCCGCTATTCATGCGCTCTCGTGTGAACGACATGTCGGCGCTAATAAGAGACGAAAATCCATGAGGCGATCCTGCGCATGGTGTTTCGTCTGGATCCACCACAGCGTTTCAGCTTGGCGCGCGCGGAACATGTAAGTATACGTCCCTTCACCCCAATGGAGGCATTCTCCTGTCAGCATTGGAATATGCCGTCGTGTATTACTGTGAGATCGCCTTTGCCTTTTATATTAGACTCACAAACGGCATGCCTGTGCACTTTGGGGTCGTGGAGCAGCTCTGTCTCCGGGATCAGGCCACTGCATCTTGACCCGCCGTGCAACTCACGGCACAGCCCTGTAAAATTACATAGGATAGCCCATGATTAAAGCCACCCGCTCAACGTCATGGCATCATGGCTACGGGCAACCAGAGCCTTCACGTGGCTGGCGAAAGCTAGTTTTGGGTGCTTACCGGCTGTTACACAGTACGTAGACGTTGGATGGCTGCGACAAGCCATCAACTCTGCAGCGTCCGGCATGACACCGCAGATGCCGGAATCAGCACAGGTTGGGTAAAAGCAGAGATTGGGGTGTAGAATCAGTAAATAGATACATCTCAGCAACAATTGAAAAGGATGGAGAGGGAGCCCCTGCAGTGCACCGAAATCTCGCCTATAGCATCATCAAACTGGAGCTAGTCCGGATTGGTCCAAGGCTGCCGGCGCTAGACCACGTCGGACATGTGTCACTTCTCCACCACCAACCCGCCCGCCTGGTCGTGGCCCGCAGACTCCTCGTTGGGGCATAGCATGTGTTCCTTTGTCAATGTTTCCCGCCCGTTGCCTCAAACACGTTGCGCCCCCCCTGTGCCGCTCTGGATATTGGATGCGTCGTCGACGAAACGGCTAAACACGCCGATGCTAACTGGTTCTCGGCCCTCACGGCAGACACTGACTCCTACGCAGAGCAATATAAACCATCATGCCCTTCACCCCATGGAAACTCTAACGCAGCTGCGCTGGACATTCCTTCTTTGCAAGATTCGTCATTCTCTGCTTGTTTGTTTCTTTCAGTCACTCTTTTGTCACTCAGTTGACGTGTCACTCATTCTCAACACCATCGCTACTACATCTCCCCCACCACCATATACAAGATGAAGACCGTCGCCACCATCGCCGCCTTGGCCGCCATGGCCAACGCCCACGCCACTTTCCAACAGCTCTGGAAGAATGGAAAGGATCTCGAGAGCACCTGCGCCAGGCTGCCTTCTACCAACAGCCCCATCGAGGACTACACCAGCAAGGCTCTTCAGTGTATGTCCTTTTTTTCTTCTTTTTGGTGCCATCATCATCTCCCATACTGATGCAACTTCAAAGGCAACGTCAACCCTGCTGCCGCAAAGGGAAAGTGTGCTTTTGCAGCTGGTGACACAGTCACCATTGAAATGCACCAGCAATTCAGCAGCCGTGACTGCAAGACCGAGGCCATTGGTGGTGCTCACTGGGGACCCGTCCTTGCATACTTGTCCAAGGTTGAGGATGCCGCCACTGCCGATGGCTCCAGCGAGTTCTTCAAGATCTACGAGAACACTTGGGCCAAGAACCCAGCCGCGTCTCAGGGAGACAACGACTTCTGGGGTACCAAGGACCTCAACTACAACTGTATGTCACTTATGCTCTCTCGTTCAACATCTCTGACAGAAACAAAGGCGGAAAGCTCGACTTCACCATCCCCAAGGACCTCGCCGCTGGTGACTACCTCCTCCGTGCTGAGGCTATTGCGCTCCACGCCGCTGGGCCTGCTGGTGGTGCTCAGCACTACGTCACTTGCTACCAGCTTACTGTTACTGGTAGCGGTACTCTCGCGCCCAAGGGTGTCACATTCCCTGAGGCCTACAGCAAGACTGGCCCGGGTCTTGGCTTCTCTATCCACGCCAACCTCGACTCTTACCCTGCCCCTGGTCCTAAGCTGATTGCTGGCGGCACCAAGGCCACGCCCTCGCTCCTGACCTTTGGCACCCTCTCTGGCGCTCCTGCTCCTGAGGCTGATTCTCCTGCTGATGAGACTCCTGTCGCTTCTGCTTCGTCTGCCGCCGCTTCTACCCCTGCCGCCTCTTCCGCTCCTGCTGCCACTCCTAGCAGCCCCACTGAGGATGCTGAGCCGTCTGTCGTCCCTGCTGAGACCCCCGCCCCTGCTGCCTCCACTCCTGTTGCCCCCTTCCCTATCAGGAACAGCACTTCTTCTGCCCTCCCTGTCGTTACCTCTTCCACCGCTGTTGCCTCTACCACCTTGGCGACCGCTGTCCGTCCATCCCCTACCGGCGATGCTAGCGGTGATGCTAGCGGTTCTGTTAAGGAATACTACCAGTGTGGTGGCATGAACTACAGGGGTGCTACTCAATGTGCCGAGGGTCTTGAGTGCAAGCAGTGGAACCCCTACTACTTCCAGTGCATCAAGTCTTCATCCAGCAACGGTTCTCAGCCTCCCCCATACAACAACGCTCCTTCCACTGGAGCTCCCTCCAACAATGCTCCCTCCACTGGCGCTCCTTCAACCGGTGCTCCCACTGAGGGCTCTCCTGAATCCGGTGCTCCCGACTATGATGCTCCCTCCGACAACACTCCCTCTGACAACACTCCCTCTACCGGCGCCCCCTCTGACAATGCTCCCTCCACCGGTGCTCCCTCAAACGGCGCCCCATCTAACAACGGCCCCTCCAACAACACCCCAGCCCCAAAGCCCGAGCCTACCAACGTCAACCCCGAAGCCGCTCCTTCCGCAGCTCCCGCCGCCGGCGCTGGCGAGAAGAAGTACACCCTCGAGACCTTCATTGCCTTCCTTGAGGAGGAGGCCGGTGCCGAGAAGGCGGCCAAGATCCGTCGTATGATTGAGGCTCTTCTCTAAGCCATATATCCCATGTATGGAGGGATAAAACATCTTTTGTATATATATAACACCTTTTTAGCCTAGATGGTGATTTTTCGATTCTTGTAGCGATGTTTTTATCTTGAATGACGAATTCTTTTGCATATATACTTTGAGATTCTGGTGTACATGTGTTTGTGTTGTTGTGTCAGTGAAGTCATGCTTGGTGTCGAGTGACAAAGGGGTTGTGCCAAGCTCGGTGAATTGAATTGACCGGAGGAGAAGTGGTCCTATCATATCGGTGCGGTCGTTTAGCAAATACCTATAATACGCACTTTTAAGTTGTTAGAAACAACCAGATCGACGACGCTAGACCTATCAAGTACCCTGCACTTTCTGGCACAATGTAACGCTGTTTGTACTGATGCTATTCCCGACTTGGACCGATGTTCCAAAAAAAACCCTTTTGTCGTACCGATTCGGTCTAGCAAAAGACATGCAAGTGGAAGATTTAAGCATATGTGCACAAATGAGATATGCACACAGTGTTAGAGTGATCAACATTGCGATTAGAAGAAACAGTAAGCTAATCATTAACCCCTCCCAACCTCACCACCATCGCACCCAAACTCACCCCTCAAACTTCCTCGCCACCCCATCCGCGCTCCTACGACGTGCCGTCTTACTAGCCGGAACAAGGTCCGAGCAATCCTGCAAATTACTCGTGTCCACCCCTACCGTCGACATCTTGAACCACGCCGGAACGAAAACCTTTGTCCATTCATCCGTAGAATCGATGAATGAGTCCCAAATACCTGCCGTCTACACCATTTTTTCGTCAGTCCTCTTTTCCTCAATAACAATCGTAATATCGAAACCGCAGAAATAGTAAATAAAAAAAGATGGAGAGGAGTGTGAAAGGGGCGGGGGATGGGGGTTGGGGAACATACCTCACTATGATGCGCCAACTGAAAATCACTCTGCAGCGTATACGGCGCCGTCCGAAACTTGGTCTGGTTATAATACAACGTATCATACCTCGACGGCGTACTATCCAGCCCTTTGCCGGCTTGCTTCGGATCGTCAAACAGCTGAATCGCCACACTATGCGTGCCCAACAATGCAATCATTTCCTTAGCCGAAATCCCCAAGGCATGGAAATCCGCGATTAGCTTTTCGGGGGAGTCACTGCTTTCAGGTAGCGAGCCAACGGGCGCGGCTTGCGCTTTGTCGGCGCGGCCCACGAAAGCTTGTACCCGTGGACCTAAGGGGCAGGCGGTGATGGCGATGGCGGCGCCGAATTGGATGATGTCTGCTGCGCCGACGTTGAATTGGGTGCGCATGCTGCGGAGGGTGTTGCACGTGTCATTTAAGCCACGGTTTTGGGTGGAGGAGCATTCATCGGTCAGGATTATGCTGCCGTCGCAGCCAGAGTTGCAATCATGGAAGGCAAGGCGGATGAGGGTGTGGGCGAATTTGCCGCAGGTCGTGAGTTGTTTTTCGAAAGAGGCGGCCACGTCGGTCCAGACGGAGGGGCAGGAGTTCTGGCGTGGGAGAAGGTTCAGGGCTGAGATGGGGGTTGTTGTTGTTGCCGCGAGGACGGCGAGGGCGAGGGATATAGAGCGCATAGTGGTGAAGAGGAGGAAGGTAGAAGGATATTAGATTGAGTAAAATGGAGAAGAGTAGCAAGTATTATGTTAGGGAATCCTGATGTTATAACATATCTTGACCGCAGTGGAATGGAGCCAAACTGCGTGATGCTAATAAAAAAACGAAGTCAAAAACTCGATATTTATATTTTTGCTTGCGATTGAAACCATCGTGAGTATTGATAATGCCCGCGCTCCTCCGATCTACAAGGTTCGCTCTTAGTCATCTTAATGTGGGATGTCTCTACGCATTGCAAGGGATGCTGACAAGAAGCATGAAATGGTAAGACGAACAGACCACAATGGTTCTCAACCCAACCTTCCTGGTGGGGAATCAATTTCTCTTCATCCTAGCTATATTTTCATGCTATTCACAAGCTATACTTACCTCGACATAGAATTCATGTCTTCAGTCCCTTTTGACTATGTCGTTTACTAAGTTCATAGGCACCCTCCTTGGCGACGCGTGGCTATAGCATTGGCGAACAACCAAGGCTCATTGGTAGATGTTTGCTGATACTGCAACATTCAAGCGACTACCAGCGAGGAGAGTGGGACCGACCGGCTCCTTCATAGAGCTGGCGCTGACCTGCACTTGATCCAGAATGCACGATGTGAGATACGGCACATCGGGCTGGCAATAGCCCAGCTTCGAGCCTTAGGACTATCAAGAAGTGGCATAGTAGAATGGTCCTATTCTAGGATGTCACCGTAGAGAGCCTGTCGAACTTTGTTATTTCGATAGCGGCTTACTGCTTGTGCATGTGCATACATCCGCCAGCTGGGAAATTAGCGTTTTGACGTGACAGAATGGGGCAGTTTCCTACCCTGCAAAAGGCGATTGTGTTAACAATTGGTATCACTTAGGTCCGGCCATGCTGAGTGCCGACTTGTTTTCTCTAGAAGGAATTGCAATGGTCGTTCTCGCGACCATGGCATTGCTTGGCGTTCTTGGTAGTCTCACTCGCCAAGCAAGAAACCTCTTGAGATGCCTGCATAACAGGCCCCCATGCTCTACGTCTACCTATTCTCCGATGCGAATGATCGGACATCCGAGCAGCATGATTGGGCGATGCACAAGCGAGATTGCAGATCGATGTCGAATTAAGCTTCAACCATAAATATAACTAACATTGTGGGGATCAAGCTCGGAAAGAGTATTGAATGTGACGCTGACACACCTTCAGTTGAATTGGGTACACTAAAAGCCGCTGGGGGAGATGTCAGACCGCCGGAAGAAGCGGATCACAGTTGATGGCTTGGTTGACTATCACAAGAGTCTTGAGGTAGTCACACTGCACAGGAGGTTTTTGCTCACTGCCTGGAGTATTTCGGGATTTTTGTTGAGGTGTAGGCCAGGTTTCGTTAATGCGTGTGCTATTGATCACAGCAGGGTGCGGCAATGCAGTGGCCACCAATGGCAAGTTGATCGTCGTCTCGACGCTTGAAAGGTGAGCCGGACAGCCGGGGGGAGCCGGGAAAGAGGGAATTTGACTGGATATGGCACATTGGCGCATGATTCAGAACAATGCGGCTCTAGGTAGACAAGTCACGCGTCTTTTCTCTCTTGCATAAACCTTACTCTTCCACGAACGGCACATTGCCAAAACGAGATCATTCTCTTGCGTCGTATCACCTATCCACATCCCTATTAGACAGACTTCCAAATACCTTTTCGCTAACTGGGGTAAGATCAATGGCCCAGTAGTGCTCAAGCTATTGTTGCGCATATGCGATCGGTGCTTCCGCACAGTTATCCGAGTGCAAATATGACTATGGCTGACGACGACAGGAGCAAGTCTGCCGTGTCTATTCAGCCACGGAACTACGGGCGGTTGTCCCAGAATGATGGATGCCATTGTAGCCGAGTGATTTGCTTGGATAACTTCAACTTCGTTCCGATCCTGTGACTCCGCGGAGCCAATCAGATGCGTTTTGGTGGTCTTCATATACTTCCCAGGCGAAGTCCGGACGACCGTTAATTCGTGCCTTGATTGACAGTCTAGTCCAAAGGTCCTCGCATGCAATCAGCCGGAAATACCTTATTTCCTGGCATACCTTTAGAGCGTCCTCGATTGGACACCACTTATCGGTTGAAAGCTGGATATGGGAAAGGACAATGCATTGAAGCGATGAAGAATATGTTCGGATCAGGTCGGCCAAGTCTTTCCCATCTGATTCACAGTTTATGACCTCGAGAGTTTCAAGATATGGTAATCGACAGGAAGTGGCTAGAGATTTGACCACGATGTCGCCAAACGAAGACGATGGGCACTTTGCGCTGACACGATCCAGACCCAGAGTCAGCTTCTTGAGGTTGGGCGCAGCAGCAATGAAACCACAAATACTACTGACCCACCCATGTGGGCGCGGGGCATCGTAGCCTGTCATGATCGATAACGTGAGCGACTGGAGATTGGAGAAGCAATGCTGCAGCGCCTGTAGAGAGGGTGGGTCCAGTTGGAAAGCCAGAAACGACAGATCGACAGGTTTGTATAAAATCTGGCGGCCTTTTCTTCTGGCCATGCTGAACTCTTCCAGTTTGATCTTGCTGTGGGTAATAGCGTAGATGACGACTTCAAAACACTTGCTTCGAAATAAACTGTGAGGTGTTTCGTTGCGTTCCCATACATACGATGCGGACGGCTTCATGCTAAGTTTAATGGCTTTCAACTGAGGCAGACCTTTAAGAACTTTCAGAAGTCCATCGTACAGACGCGAGGGGCGTTCGTTGTGCAGTACGTAGGGATATGTGGCCGCCTCGTCATTGACATTCTTGTTTCTTACACCCAACACTCTAGGAAATCGCTTCGGGGGAGGAAATCGACCCACACGGCCAATTGCATTCAGATTTGCGTATTCCTCTTCATTCAGGAGCCGAATGTGGAGAGTTTTGACGGCATCCCGAAGACCTTGGTGGCTTGACACCTTGCCGAGGCGATCAAGCGACGATAGGCTGAGAGTGGTAACTCGCTCGGAAAAGGCGAGACGCGCAAACCTTGCATGGACAAACCGGTAAAGCTGCTGTGAAACTAGACGAAGACTTTGGTATTCTGGTAGACTGAAATCGGCAGCAATCATATCAAACAGCTCAACAGGTAGGCTCTCCAACGGCGACTTCATGGTGGAAAGTGGAAATGAAAGTGAAGAGGACATGCGATTTCACAGCAAAAGGTAAGTTGATGTGCAATTCACCAAAGCTGCCAGGCTTTGATTGGGGTGGGAGGAAGGAGGCGATGTTGTAAAGGGAAGGGGGTGATTGGCGCACAGGCCAGCAGGCTTTGCCCAAAGAATCATGACTGCGTGAACCCCGCGGGAGAGACGGCAGCCAGCGAGCGACCACGTCCTTAACCCCAACGACGCTCCTTGTGAGTGTACGATATCTTCCCAGTCTTTTACCTGGACCGTCACTTGTTTCTTTTTTGCACACCCACACCCACCCACACACGCCCAAGCTTACTCAACCACGACAGCAACCGAGACGCTGGGAGCGGGTGCACAGGGCTTTTGCAGCTCACCTCAGCACGTCAAAGCCTTACACAGCATCGACGACGGCAGCACCACCATCAACCTTCACCCACAGCCATGGACTCGATGCGAAGCCTCAACACGTCGCTGCCCAAGACGAGGCGGCAGCCCGACGTGCACCAGTCGTTCCGTACCGCAGCCTTGAACGTGACCAATCTGTACAAGTCCGCCCTAGCCGACCTTGACAGGGCCCGCGCAGACGGCTACCAAGAAGCTCTCGATGACCTCCTGGCCTATCTGGACAAGGAGAACATTGGGGCAGCTGGTGGAGAGGGCAACAGAATACGGCAGTGGGCGACGGAGCGCTTGGATGGATCTCTGCCCAAGCAGTCGGGTAGCGAGAGCGAAGAAGAATACCTCGACGATAAGCGCGCCCGCAGCTCGTCACCCATTATGGAGCGAAACATCAGCCTGGATGATGCACACACTCTCGACCCTGTCATGGAGACAGCAGGCCGCTGCGACTCTGCGCCGCCTGTCCAGATGGAAGCCACGACAACCGAGGCCGACTTGTCGCCCTTGCACCACGTTTTCCAGTTTTCCACGCCCCAGGCCTTCCCGACCGAGGCAACAAACGACAACAACGCCACTGATGTATCAGCCGCTGCTCGCCGCGCATTCCCTAATCCCCGACGATCCTCAAACCGCTCGACTGGACGGAACCTGCAGCGATCGGCGGCTCAAAATCTGTTTCAACTCGGCACTGGCGCAGGGCAGAAGCGACGGCTCATGAACGACTTTTTCAACGTGGACGGATTCAACGACCGGCGGGACGGCTCTTCCGGGGGACCTAAGCGGGGGCGCATGTCCTGAGACAGCTGACCAGGGCAGTCGGAAGATATGGCGTCCAAGGAGGATTTGCGACAGGGAGAGCAAGCCGGTGGACGAATCACGAATCATGAGTAATTGCATCATACCCCCCCCCCGACGGCGCAGTGGGCTTGTTGACGATTGTATGCATTGGGTGGAGCAGGCTTTAATAGACGCATTCTCTGGTGTTTATTACTTTTCAGGGCATATACCTTTTTTTCCATTTCTTGTTTGAACGGCGGTGATTTCATGTAATCGATTGGCGGAGTTTAGTGGAATGAGAATGGATTTGGGTCTTAATGTGATAACTTAAGCTCCCAATGGGGCATCTGGCATTGCTGTACTTTTGAAATGTGATGCGATGTTGAAGGCGTATTGGTGAAGGTGAAGGCGAAGGTGATGGTGGTGGTGGTTGCAAGGCCGACGGGATGAATGAGCGGGTCACGTGCGTTCTAGGAAAACCAGCGATAGATGCCCAGGCCGACCATGACGGCGCTGGTGCCAGTGATGGCCATGTGTCTACTGCGCACCCCAAAAATGCTGTTGCTGGCCCGAATTGCAGCTTGGTTGGCGCGGATTTGAGAGTGGCCAGAGACATAGGTAAAGGCACCCAGGCCCAGAAATGTTGCGCTGCCTGCAGGTCTGCATCAGCACATGGACTCGATCAGCGCAGGCCTGAGAGCGAACATACCAACGACGCGGCAGGGCGTGCAGTCTTCAAACTGGGCGCGGTCCTGCTTCAAGGCTTGTCGGAACGTGGGCGTATCTGCATCTTGTTGCGACATGGTTGCAGGCAGAGAGGTCAATGTGGGTATGTGTGCAGTAAGTACATGTGTATGCGTATGTTGTATGTGCAGTACAGTGCAGGCCTCGCCCTAGGCTGCTCAAGTTCCCCACACTCTCACGTCGTCGCGCGCGTGCGCAGCCTCACGCCGTCACTCGTCCACCATGAGCGCGATTGAGGCTCTCTACCTCTTTGACGAGCACAAGTAGCCCGTCCCTCTTGCCAGCCCTCGTTGGTACCACGCGGCTAACTCACCTCCAGCACGCCGCTTCTGGAGCACGTCTACGCCAACCGCCCGCCGCCCGCCAGCTCCCTCCTCCCCCTCTATCTCGCCCATCCCGCCCCACGTCCGCCCTTGATCTACCTGCCCAACACCAACCCGCCCACTCTGCTCTACTCCATCGTCCAGGACCAGCTGCTGTTCCTCTGCCCCTCTTCTGCCGACACCGATCCCCTCGCCATCCTCACCTTCCTCCACCGCCTCACCGATGTCCTCGAAGACTTCCTCGGCTCGCCCTTGCTCGCCTCCAAGATCGAGGCAAACTACGATGTCGTCGCACAGCTGCTCAGTGAAATGGTCGACGGCGGCATCATTGCAAACACCGAGCCCAATGCGCTGAGAGATGTTGTCGAGGCCCCCAACCTGCTCAAGAGCCTGTTGGGCGGCGTTGGATTGCCTTCTTCAACCCCCAGCTCGCTGACACCCTCGTCCACAAGCACATTTGGTCTCGGTGGTGGAAGACCAAGCCCAAGGCTAGGCCCCTCGCTATCCTCCAACCAGACAGCGTCACCAGTCCCATGGCGAAGAGCAAATGTCAGGCACACGAGCAACGAAATGTACGTCGATATCGTCGAGACACTCGAAGTCACACTATCGCCCTCTGGTCGACCCTTGGCTGCAATGGCAAACGGCACCATTGCATTCACAGCAAAAGTCTCAGGCATCCCAGATCTTATACTTCAGTTGGGCTGTGCCGGTGGTATCCAAAACACCGTCTCTCTCCCTGTCTTCCACCCGTGTGTAAGGCTCAACCAGTGGAAGGCTCGACCTGGAGAACTATCTTTCGTCCCACCAGACGGCCGTTTTGTGCTAGCAGGATATGAAGTCGACCTACTTGGCTCATCCGCTCTAGACGCCTTCTCAACAGAAAAGTCGGCCAGGAACGCCATGCCCAAGCTCAGCATCCCAGCCACCGTCTCAGTCCACCCCTCTCTCGGCCCAACCGGATCAGATTTTGAAGTAAAACTCCAGATCAACCCTCGCTTCGCCGGTAAGTCCTCGTCGCAATCCAGCGCCGCAAAAGCCAGTCTAGCGCGTGCCTCGGCCTCAACTGGCACCACGTCGGCGCCCGCCATCGAGGAAATGGCCATTCACATCCCCTTACCTGCAACAGTCAAGAACGTGGTCGATATCCGCGTGGCGCGTGGCATGGGCGATGCCGGCTACGCGCCTGGCGACCGAGCAATCGAATGGCGCGTCAGCAGCCGCGAGGTAACAACCCTCATGTCGCAAGACCGCGGCGCGGGCATGGGCGTCATAGCCACGCTCCGCGGCACCGTCATCGGACAAGACGATCCCTCTGCTGAAGACGGCATCGATGCAGGCGGCCCTGTCTCGTTCTCCACGTCAACATATGACTACGATGACGATGCGCATAATACTTCTTCCTCTGCAACCGCCGGTCTCCCTGCGCCGTCTGGGCTCTCTGGTAAACCAGACTCCGACGCAAAGATCAAGCAGGCGAATAAAGTCCTTATGCCGAGTTGTGCTACGGTTAGCTTCTCCGTCAAGGGGTGGCTGCCGAGTGGTATCAAGGTCGAGAGTTTGAATGTTGATCAAAGGAAGAGTAAGGGCTTGGGCAGTGGTGTTACGCCGTACAAGGGTGTCAAGTATCTTTGCGTTAGTCGCAAAGGGGTAGAATGTAGATGTTAGATATGATGATTGCTCAAAAAAGTCAAACATGATGCATAATGAAAAGAATTTTTCCTCCAAAGGAAAGGCTGGTTTGCACTGTTTGGTGGTGAAGACATTTTTGATTTGTTTAAGTTTGCACGTTTGGTGAAGTAGCAATTTATGAGACCAGTTGTCATTGTTTGGAATGGTGGAAAGGTATATGTCCTATCTACCCCTCGCATTTTCAAGTGAGCACTTAAACATCGCTCTATATATCCACATTGTAAGCTGTATATATGTATCTCAGCCTACAAGTCAATCAATTGAACAAAGGAAAGGCAAAAGAAACACCGACGAAATCATCCCTCTCAAAAATCGTACCATGCCAGGCTGATACCACCCTACTTACGTGCCCAAGTAGCACCCATCCTCCGCTCGATCTTCTCTACCTTGACCCTCAGAACAGGGTAGGCGGTAGCCAACTTCTCCAACATCGCCTTGCCCTGCATACTACCGGCTGCCTTTTGCATGGCCAGCCTGTTGGCCAGGCAGTCGAACACTGGATCGTTCTCTGGATAGGCGAACTTGCACAGCAGATCCATAAACTCTAGGGAGACATCCTTGCTACGAACACGTTCGCAGAGACGCTTGGTGAAGTGTCCAACATAGGCGTTGTTCAGGCCCATGACACGCGCAGCACGGCAGATCTGGATGTTCCTATGGTCGTTCGCTGGTGCCGAGTTCAGTGAGACAGAGTAGACACGACCCTGGTATGTCATTTCGTCCATCCAGTTAAGGAGAGACTTTGTAGCGTCTGCGTCCATTGAACCCGCTGGGAAAGACCACGAAGTTGCAGTTGGGTTGGTCTTGAAGTGTTGGAATGCTTTCCCAGAGCATTGCATCAGGACGTACTGAGGGAGGGTCTTGAGCTCGACGTCACCGAGCTTGAAGGAAACGTCTGGACCATTTCCGTAGAGAACACGCTGAGTAGACGGCATTTGTCGAATGTCGGCTGAAGGATTGAAAAAGGGTTTTGCGTCCGTCTTGACGCGCGCCTGTTTCGGTGACCGATTCCACGACTCAGTGCGACCTTTCTTACCTCCCATGGACCCTGGAGATGGTCCTTGATCTTTGGTAGCGACATCAGGAGCAGGCTTCTTCCCATACTTGGACATGTCGATGGGGAATGTCAGTACCCTTGGCTTGGGAGCAGGAGGGACGACCTTCAAAGTCTCTTTTGTCACGAATGTCGGAGAGTCGATGTCTTGGGAAGCTGGACCATTTGCAGACTTCTCAGTCAGGTCGTCTTTGGTCTTCTTAGCGGAAGCAAGCTCGGTAGAGTTAGAGATAGCCTCTTTGGACTCTGGCGTCTCAACACTCTTGGACTTCTCTGGAGCAACAGTTGACGTGAAAGTCTCGGCCTCGGGCTTGACCATCTCATTGCTGTTTGCACCATCATTCCTGGTTGATAGCTGGGTATCTGAGACAGGTATTTGCTTGGGCTCTTGGGCAACAGCGAGCCGCTCCAGTTCGCGTTCCAGGCAGTGGATGCGCTCCTCCTTCTCAGTAGTCTCACGGTACAATTCCTGTATCTTGACGAATTGCACGTGGTTTTCCCTCTCCAACGTCTTGACCGTGTTTTCTTTCACTTGCAGGCTCTCTTCAAGATATTCCATGTGTTCGTGACTCTCTTGTGCAGCAGCCTCCAGCTCGCCAATACGAAGATCCTTAGTAACAACAGTCGCTTCCAATCCCTTGAGAAGCTCATCCTTGTCAGTAATTGTGGTCTGTAACGAAGCAACGGCCGGGTTTTCTGGTCGGGATGCCAAAAGGGCGAGGAACTTCTCATCCTCCTCCTCATCTGCCCAAGACACCTTCTTGGCACCGGGAGTGACACAGTCAACACCGTTTCCATTGCTCAGAAACTTGTTTGGTGTTTCGCCAGATGTGGGGGTGGGAGGGTTCGTGGAGGTAACGATGTGCTTGCCAGCAGCCCAGAAAGCATTTCCGTTGGGCATATTGAGAGAATTGCGATGTGCGTGTGTTGTTGGGATATCGGAAAGTGTGTTGTTCGGGAGGAAGTGACGACTTTGCGAGGAAAGTACCTAAGCAGCGAGTAGCAGAAGTGAGTCGAGTAGAGAAAGTGGCTGGTGGGTAGAAAAGACGGAGAACAAGCATTGAATAGATATTGAGTAGAAAGCGATTGTGACCCGACTATGAATGCGCAAATTTTCAACTAAGTGAAAGCACAAGCGCAGCCTCCGTCGTGCTGTGAATCAAGTGAAGGTAGGAAAGCGCGTCATACGACGGGCCTTCCTTACAGGGAGATTACGGTCTAGGTGTGAAAGCGCCAAGATTCACGATCTTCATGTCTATTCACTTGAATATGCATGCGCACTAGAGAATTTAACAAACAGCTGTGATCACGCTCAAATTAGAATCGTGCTACTGTGAAGGAGTGACTGACAGAAACTGACTAACTGACGCACGTGATGACATGTCCACTGCTCGACTCCTATTGACACTTTGATCCATACTTTGAATTTGAAGTATGTGGCCGAGAGTTAGCAAGTCATCCTGCTTTTGCAAGGGTGGTCCATTTCCCTAATTCCAATCTGACCGTGGTGCTCCGACTCTTTTGGGAGGCTATACTACTGAAAGGGGTCGGCTTCGTATGCTCCAATTCGCAATCATGAGAAATAGATCGAAAAAAACAACATTATATTAAGAATCCTGGAATCGATATAACATATCGAGTAATGTGTACATGTTGTAGCATGAGTGGAGTTTTGCTTCTTGTGAACTACGAACAACATAGTTGGAGTACTCTCTTGAAGTTAGCTTGAGTTCCAACTCGAGGTTAAACACGAAAAGCAAACAAACAGACAGCAGGTCAACACAATCTTACTTGCATTAATGGAACAAGTTCAAACATGACGCAAATAAACAAACCAATCCTCGTCCCCGCATCCGAACTCCGAGCCGCACTAGCCAATAAACACTCGATGAACTCTACATAAATGTGTATACTCACGATTCAAACCACACAGCCTTGCGCGCAACGAAAGAGAAAGTATCTCTTTGATTCCTTCGCATATACTCATTTCCATATCAACACAACCGCAAAACCCACAATGTCACTCCAACCGCGCAACCTCTTCTCCCACCTCCCACCCCCCGCCGAATGCCTCGCCCTCTTCATCGCAACCCTCGAGATTCTCCCCTTCGGCCTCCTCGGCCTACGCAATCCCACCTCCTTCGCCGACGGCTACGGCCTTCCCATCACCAACACAAACCTACCACCACCCGTTACCTCTTCCAAATCCACAAAGCGCACTTCCACATCTACATCCACATCATTACAAAGCAAACAAGACGAAGACACGAAGAAAGCCCTCGTAGCAGCAATCGCAGCGCGCAATGTGCAAAATGGAGTGCTACTAGCGGTGTTTGGGCTTGTACTACGCGATCGGAGGAGCTTGGGCGTTGCGGTTTTGGCGGGGTTGGTGGCGACGGTTGCGGATACGGTGATTGTGCAGGGGTATGGTGTTAGGGATAAGGTTCTAGGGCATTATGTGGGGATTTTCAATAGTTTGGCAATTGGTGGGAGTTTGTTGTATTGGGGTCGGAATGATCCGTTGTGGTGAGGGTTGTGAGGCTAGGCGAATGGAACTTAGGGCTGGTGCTTTGAGTATGATGGTTCGAAGCTGTAGTACGCATCAGGTCAGTTTCCTGATATTCCGTAATATCTGCAACATGTTGATTGATACTTGTTCATCTCTGTAGAGATCATCTTTTCATATTATGATTGAATCAGAGTTGTCCGTGTGTCGACAAGCTGTTGACTGTGAGTGGTCAAATATATCGACATGTAATTTTGGAGACCAGTTTCGCCCTATTGAATCGATGAACATGAAGGAACACTATGTCAGAGCATGCGGAGCTGAAGGGTTACGAGGCCCAGGCAATCGTACGTCTAGTCTGCCTGGTTCCTGGAAGAGTATACTAGCCGACACCGCGGGGTATCAGGAACCACCAATTGCCCCTCCAAAAGTTTCCCTTCCTCGCAGCACATCCCACGTTCAACAGCCATAATCTTTGTTTTCACGTTCCTCGCCCCCACCCCTCAAAAAAAAACAATCCAGAACACCAAAAATGACAGCCCCTACGCATCTCGATCCCTCCGAATTAGGCACAAAATCCTACTGGGACGCAGCCTACACCACGGAGCGCAAAAACTTTGCCGCAAACACCTCAGACGAAGGCACAATATGGTTCAGTGACGCCGGTGCCGAAGAGCGCATGCTATCTTTCCTCGAAGACCTCAGTGATGAAGGCCAAATACACAAAGAAGACAACGACGAAAACAAGGGCGCGCGATTTCTAGATCTAGGCACAGGAAACGGACACTTGCTGTTTGCGCTGCGCGAGGATGAGTGGAGCGGAGAAATGGTTGGTGTGGATTACTCGATAGAAAGCGTTACGCTAGCGACATCGATTCGCGATGCGAAAGACGAGACGTATGCGGACATTGCGTTTTATGAGTGGGATATCTTGTCACAGGCGCCCGGCGCGTGGTTGGGCGAGGGCTTCGATGTTGTGCTGGATAAGGGCACGTTTGATGCGATTTGCCTGTCGCAAGAGCAGGATGCGCAGGGGCGCAGGATATGTGAGGGATACAGGGAAAAGGTTGAGCCATTGATGAAGAAAGGGGGGAGGTTTCTCATTACGAGCTGCAATTGGACAGAGGAGGAACTGAAAGAGTGGTTTGGAGGCGGAGGATTGCAGTTCGATGGCAAGGTCAAATATCCAAGTTTCACGTTTGGGGGAAAGACGGGGAGCAGTGTGGTTACGCTCTGCTTCAAGAGGGTGTGAGCGATGCTCTCTGCTACGATCGAATGGACCACCATAATCGCGCAACGATGAGCCACTTTTCCCGCCCGCCCATACTTTCCAGGCTGCCGTCGCGCTCCTTTTCCCACGGCCGCTGCTGTCCGTCCACGCCCATTTTGTACATCTCCTCGATCTCGAGGCATTGACCTAGTACAACCTCCCCAAAGAAAGGTTCAACCTTGGCACGGCCTGTATGGAAACCTGCGATACAATATACACGTGCGTGGGCATATCTGAGAGGAAGTGTAGCATCGACTCTGCGAGATTCTCATGCTCTCCAGGCATCTCGAAGCAGTCTGCTGTAGGTATGTGCGTGTAGATATGGGGTTCCGACAATTCAAAGGTTGTGGAAGTGGACCTCCATCAAGGCCTTGGACAGTTACTCGAGATGGTAGAGTAACCGGTATGTTATTTGCAACATTCGCCTTGAGGGTATCGAGGATTGGAGGTCCCGGGTAATCGGTGATGGCGACCTAGCAGACTGTCAGTCCAGGCACGAGCGCAACCAGATGGATAGCCACAAATCTCTTTGGTACCCACCAATGCGCTCAAATCCCACTCAATCCTACGCCTGATCGGCCGACGTACCATCAGCCCTCTACTCACAGTGATGTCATTTCAATCCAACCCACATGCACTCAACTTTAATACAGACTCGCCTTTGACACTCCATCTTTTCTCCTCTTCCTCACCAGTCCACTATTGGCCGTTCTTGCAGCGCGTGAATTCATCGTTTCCAGTCTTATTGGCAGATTACTCTTCTCCATCTATAGGCTGTCCAGTGACCAACTCCACCATCGTGATGCCGGCATTCAACACGTAGTGGTCGCGTCGGCAGGCCGGCGGAGATTGACGCGTGAGGGTAGGCGCACGGGCATTACGAAGAATGCGGAACGGCAGTCTCGAAGACCAATTGATGTTGAGCCGGTTTGTGTATATGCGGCTGCATGATGCGCGTGTGTGGCGGCACAACATACACATACACGAGGGAATCTGGTGGCGGGGCAGACGGACATGCAGGGGCCCCGCTTTGCAGGGATGATATGGACGCGTCCAAACCAATCGTGAGATCATCAATTGCCGAGGACGCAGAGACCGCTGTTTGAGCCTCAGGTGGGCGTCTTTGACTGTTCTTTCATACACCACAACACATTGGCTCGACGCCTACACTACCATCACATCCACACCACGACGGGGACTGCGCAACACCGCCACCATGTCGCTATCGTCGTTCAAGAACCCGCCGACATACCATTTACTGAGGTACCTTCACCGCAACCCCGCCACCACCACCTCGTCGCATTCATGTTAACGTAACACGCAGCTATGGCACTCTTCTCGGCTCCACGCTCTTCCAATCCTTCGTGTCTGGCATCGTCGCCTTCAGAGTCCTGCCCCGCCACCATTTCTCCCAGCTGCAAAAAAACACCTTTCCCATCTACTTTTCCCTGCAGACTGCGCTCCCCGTCGCAATGCTGTTGACCTACCCCCGCGGCGGCGTTACTTCTCTTCTCCCCTCGTTCCTCCAGCCTGCCTCAGCCGCCAATCCCCCTCCGTCCTTTTCCTTCTTCGCGCCCGCCACTCCCGCCGCATCCACCAACAAGCTCGCTGCCTGGCTGCACGCGACCATGTTTGTCACTGCGCTGGCCAACTTGGTGTTCCTTGGACCCAAGACGACTGAGGTCATGGGCATCAGGAAGCACCAGGAGACGCGAGATGGCAAGAAGAGCTATGATAGTGGGCCCCATAGCAAGGAGATGCAGGCACTCAACAAGCAGTTTGCCATCCTGCACGGTGCCAGCACCGTTGTCAACCTGATTGGACTTGGCGCCATGATCTGGTACGGTGCTGTTCTTGCGGATGGACTGAGCTTGTAGGATGTTGAACATTGGATTATGTCTATGTGATAGGGTACGACATGGAGGGTTTTTTGGCTCGCAATGCATACATGGGGCATGGAGCGTGAACAAGTAGAGCGAAGGGACGAAGTTATGATTAAGGATGAGAATTGGAAGAAGGCTGTTGTAAATCCGCCGTTAACGAATATGCATGTGTACATTTTATGAATCTTCAACATACGGCATGTTACGTCTAAGCGAAGTAAACTTCCGTGTATGTATGAACATGAATACTAAAGCCGGATTTCAGTAATTCTTCGAAACTACGTGTTAGAGTATGACTGGTCTCTCAGCCTACACGTTAATAAATACATACAAGAAAATAAAACGGATAGGTGTACAGCGCTGAGCGCGGTATACAAAATATTTGTATACATTTGTGCCGCCCATTACTCTAAGTAGATACCCTTCATCGTTCACCTGTGGCGACACATGGCTGAGACTACAACATACTCAACTTGCTTCCGCCGCAGGTGCACTATTGCTATGTGCATCAGCCACATTAAGAGTCCTCTGAATCCGCCTCTCAAGCTCAGTCTCGTCCTCAGCCTGGCCATGCATCGCTCGTATAAATTGAGCAACACCATCACGACCAACCTCAACCTTGCCTCGGGGACCGACAATGTAGTCGATTGTCTCGTCACCCGCGCCAGAGGTTTCTTTGACTCGCACAATGTACCCGTCTTTCACCATGGCAGCTATCGCTTTGTCTTTACTACCCACGGGCGTGGTTTGCTCTGCGTTCATGCGCCTGAGAGCGCGGTCGAGCTTTCCTTCCGGCATCATGCCACCAGAGATGGTAATGAGGGCAATGGTTAGAGTGTACAGGCCAACGTAGGCGTCTTCCCTGTTTGGCATACCCTGTTCAAGTGGCCGTGATGGACCCACAATCTCAGGTATGCGGTACTGGCTGGGCAGGATACTTTGCAAGACCCATATGCTGGTTGACTTTGCCTGGGAATCTGATGCTAGAGATGCGGCTGCTGCTGCTGTAGAGGTGGGTCAGACAAAGATAGACGATGTCTAGGCATGGCTATAATGCATACCGCGCTTCTGCCGCAGCGTTACTCGTTCAGCCTTAGGCAGTTCGACTAGCTGCATTCCAAACACGTCCATGAGCTGGCTGTTGGCTTCCGCAAAGACTTGTTTGAACAGCCGAGTTTGGGAGCCAAGCACTGCTCCTGTTAGCATGAGTAGTAGACACGATAGCCACAGCAATCAAACAGTGCAAGTGCAGACCTTTTTCGTTAATGTCTTGCCGCTTAATGGGCTGACGTGAATGCTCACACGACAAGGCGTATCGGACTAGGCCTTTGGCCAGGTGCTGCACACCTTCAATGCCTGCGCCGCTGTCTCCGTCAAGGTCGTCAGGAACCTCTGACACCTCCATCATGTCCTCCTCGTCCTCTAGCCTGGCCCTCCGAGAAGCCATTTTATGCAGTTGAACACGTGCGTGAGTAGCCGGCGTATTAAAGGGAGGTCAGACGTTGGCGTCGGCCCTCAAGGCCCCCCCGGCTGTAGGGCTGAATGCACGAGGCGAGGCGCGCATCATCGAGCCGAACCATGCATGGCCCAAGCGCGCCGCCGTGTTTGCAAGTCTTGGCGCGCATACGTCGGTGCATGCCACTGCATGGACCGTCGCTCTATGCACTCATGCACTTATTCACACACCCACCATGAGCGCCATCCGATCCGCTGCGAGACGTCCCGTCTTCCGCTGTCTCAATGCCCCGACGCCACTTCGATATCGCCCCCAGGCCCGGTATAACTCGCGCTCTCACAGGTCAGACCTGGAAGCTGTGCTCAAACAGAATGCCCCTCCCAAAGGCCCCCGCGTAGATGAGGACTTTGTCTCGATACACCGCGCAGAGGCCATTCGCCGGGCTGCTTATGTGCGCAGGCGTAATTGGCTGGCGCTCGGTGCAGCTTTGTCCATGATTGCTCCCATCTTCCTTGTGCGCTTGTGGGATGTGCAACCAGCTGATGGCGACAAGGACGGAAGCTCAAGTCGATCCGCAGCAGATTTAATACTGGGACCCCCAACCAAAACCGATGCGCCTAGGAAGGCATCCGATGAGTTTCAAGGCAAAAAAGTTGTCGTAGCAGCGGGTGACAAAGTCATTGCTGCACCCGCCGACGCAGACAACCCCCAAGCAACACATCCAGACGCCATTGAGCTTGTCGAAACTGGCACATCCTATGTTCCTTACTTTCCCCGTACAATCCGCCTGCCTACCGATACTGCGGGCCCCGAACATGTCGAGAGTGACGCCGAATATACATTGCTGGGTCTGGGTATCAGAAAGGTCTCATTCCTGCGCGTCCAAGTCTATGTCGTTGGACTGTACGTCAAGACAGCTGACCTATCCACCCTCCAAAACCACCTCATCAATACCGTCAACCCAACCGCCTCAGCGCTGATCCCAGACGAAAAGAAAGCTCTCCATGACTCCCTTCTCGACGCAGAAAAGAGCAATGAGATATGGGAAGCCATTCTTGACAGCCGCGGCACAAGCGGCGTCGACATGGCATTCCGTGTTGTACCCTGCCGAGGCACAGATTTCAAGCATCTCCAAGACGGCTGGATGCGCGGCATTGCATCGCGGACCGACGAGGTGCGTCGCAAGCAGGCTGATTTGCTCAGGCAGCAGGCTGCCGAGAACAAGACCATCGCTCTCCCTAAGCCCGTTGAAGAAGGCGAGTTCCAAGACGAGGCGTTTGGCCTTGCTATGAAGGAGTTTAGGAATATATTCCAGGGCAAGGGTAAGGCACCAAAGGGTAGCGTTATCATCTTGACACGGAAGAAGAATGGGACACTTGGTGCGTTGTATCAGCCTATTGTGAAGGTGGAGAAGAAGGAGAAGATGGGTACACCCATGTGGCTGGGCAAAGTTGAGGACGAGAGGGTGGGTCGTCTGGTTTGGCTGCTGTATCTTGGGGGTCAGAATGTTAGCTCTGAGGATGCGAGGAAGAGTATTGTGGATGGGTGTTTGGATATTGTTGAGCGGCCGGTTGGGACACTTGAGACTATGGTGCATTAGAGGTTAGAATCTCGTGTATAAACAGAATATGTGTATGATATGTATAATGAGTTAATTCGCTCATGCGTTCTGAGGGGTAAGTTGTCCTGCTATGGCGTGGTTGATGTGTTGTCTCGTTACGAGGCGTTAAGCAGTAAGTGATGAAGTATATCGTGATGTTCAATATCTCATACATACTACCGTTATGGTAGTAACTCTCGCCTCATATGCACATCTACATTCCCACTTCAACTCCCCTCATACCCCGTATATAAACGCTAACCCTACCACCTCGCATCCTGCCCTCGCATCCCACCCACACCCATCAATGACTTCATCGCCCCACCCATCAAGCCTCCCCCCACTAATTTAGCTCCCGTCCCCCAATCCCACCCTCTTATGATGTCAACATCCTCCCCCCCTGCCCCTTCCGAGGACCACCTCCTTCCAATCAATCCCACTTACTTGTCGAGTCGCCGAGAACCCCCGGGTAGATGTACGCATACGTAGTGTGAAAGCGGATGCTTTCGTCCGCGGGTGCATCTGCGTGTGGAAGTGATAAGCTTTTGTGAAGAAGGCGTGGCATGGGATGTGCGGTAGGAAGGGAGAAAGGTGTGGGTGGGGATGAAGAAAGGTGAGGGTGCGATGGGTGGATTTTTGCAGGGGCGATGACGGAGTGCAGGAGGGTTTGGGGGTGTAGCTGTAGTTTTTCTCTCTCTTTCTCTTTCTGGATAAGCTACGTAGTACGCTGTTTATATTTCTTTTTTTTCTCCCACAATTTTTTTGCAATCGCGGAAAGAGGGGAGTCATATCGAGTTTTATCCTTAATCCTTACTCAGAATCCCCAAGTCGAACTTCTATACCATCTACTGAGTAATTCACAGTCTGGATAAGGCTAGATATGGCAGTCATATGGGGCCTCGACCTCCACGAGATCCAATGGGCGAAATTCAAATCGGGCAATATGTGGAATTCGCGGTATCACGGCCGGCGCACCAGGTTCATCGTGTATCAACTCGCGATGATATTCACGGTTGTGAGCGAGTCGCTGGGGACGGCGGCGTTATCTGGTACTTTTTCTTTCCCCTTTTTTTTTAATCCCTCTACACATGTGCTTTCTGGAGCCTAACAAGTAGACAGATTACACTACCCAGCAACGATACGTCGCGCATCTCAACTCGAATGTAACGGTACACAACAACAATTTCGTAGGAATAGCTTCCTACAACATCTTCGTTGGGATCTTCGTCGCTACGATATTCGGTGCGGCGTTCTTCTTCGATCTGTTTTGGCCTGAGCGGCACGAGTCTGCCGCAGTGAAAATGGCGTGGAGGGTTTGCTCCGTGCTAGCTTGCGCATTTACGCTGTCGTGTGCATTGGCGTATACGTACATTGTGGCTGCGAAGAGCGCGTATGTTACGGGTGCGAGTCCGGCGGAGGCACGGAGGTTGCTGGATGCGTATGGCGGGAGTCCGATGCTTTATCGGCAGAATGGCAGGGCGGTGGCGAGTGTGGTGTTGCTTTGGGTAGGGATGGTCTTTACGTTTTGGAGGTGAGTTTACTCCACTTCCGAGGAGGGAGGTTGGTGAAGGTGTGAGGGGATGAGGCTGACGATGCATAGTACGTACCTGCTCTGGCACTCGCTGGCTCATATTGATGCTTTTGGGCCTATGTCTACGCATGCGAGAAATGAGAAAGTGGAGGATGGGATTGACGAAAGAGATGGAGATGTAGAGGTTGCACGGCCAGTGCAGGCTCATGTGGCACAAGATAGTGCGGTGTAGACGAGGCGATCAACGTGTACTGGGGTGTCCCTAATCTACTTCAAAGTACTGCGGTACACGAACAGTACCGTTGCAGTGTGGAGATAACTTGGAAGGGGCAGAAAGAAGACTTGGACACCAACAAACAGCGGTGTAATCTTGTTTCGAACAGCGAGTATTCGAGTAATGAGCGTTGCTAAGAGTCATCCTGATACCCAATCGTAGTTTATAATGAAGAAATTCTTAAGTCCCTTTTGCAAAGCTCGTCATTGCCATTCACTCGAGTCACAATGTGTTAATTCAACATTCGAAGAGATGAGATCAGGGCTCATGGTCAAGATACACGATCAAGTTCTGTCCTAAGATTGTTCTCTATCCTTCCCAGTGATTGGGCACTCTGAGAAAGAAGTTCAAAATGAGTCCATGTACGTTAGCGGGGAACGGGGGGGTTGGAATCAGGGATTTGCGAAGTCGAGTGATAGAGACTCAGGGGAGCGGTACAGATGTTGGGAGACAGAAACGATAAGCAAAGAGTAGCCTACCCATGGACTGCTACCTACATACTGCATCTTTTTCTTTGCTTTTCTTGTTCTCTAATCAGCACACCTGCTCTGTGATTTGATCGATCACCAAGCTCCTCTATGCTGGTAAAAGTCTACATGAGGGTCGAATTTGAAAAGGAACGCAGATGCTGAGCAGACTAGTATGGGTTGACGAAGATAAGATGTAAAGGGTGTGGTGGATTACTGGACTGCAAAGAAGTGCTTCTTCACAGATAGATCAGTGGTAAAGACGTAATTCCTCTGGTCAACTCCACATGTATGCAATTCCCATCCAGCCATTTCTGCCCAGCACAGCCACACACGTAAACGGTGAAGGAACCATGGCAGTAGCGAGGAAATGCTTGCTTCTCTGCAGCAATAGTCGCAGGCGGCGTAGGCAGGGAAAGCACACCTGCGTATGTAAGGGTCCCCGATCTTGCGTTTCCCCTCCAAAAGAAAACGACACGCACCCACCACGTGGAAGCCTGCAGAGAAGAAGAAAGGAACCAGAAAAACAGGGTAAAGCGAACATCACGCCATACCCGCATTCCCAATCGATCTACATTTCCATGCAAACATGATTACTGAACCCCAATACTTTTCTTCTTCCCACCCAACATCCACCCCACACATAAATCCTTCCAAAGAAAATCCCACACACACCTCACACGACAAAAGTAAAATAGAAACCCGGGAACTACCGTAGATATGTGTCTACGCATACCAAACCTGGTTCCCCCCCCCCCCGCCCCGCTTACCCGCCACACACATACAAGACGGAGCCTGAGACAAAGGGGGGAGGGAGAGAAGCGGAAGGCGGTGGTGGCGCAGCAAGCAAGCAAGCAAGCAAGCAGCCATCGGAGCACCTCCAAAAAAGGAAAGATAAAAGACATCGGAAAACCCAACAACAAGGAAACACCTCACGTAACAAGGATTTGGAAAGCAAAAAAAAACGGAAAGAACACCAAAAATAAAGACTGATGAAGCACCAGTTTACGTACTACTCTACCCTAATACTATACGCTCCATGCCGTACCCTTGGGGCGAACCCCCCCCCCCCCNCGATTTTATTTTTTTGCCACGTGAGAAATTCCCTGCTTTAGTTACTTGCATATATGTACACGGCATATACACCCAGATTTAGAAATCGGGAGTCAAAGAAAAGAAGGAACGGTAAGAGTAAACTACGTATGTATGTATGTATGTATGTATGTATGCATACCCACACGCCCACACACACACATGCGCGCGCCTCCCCAAACAAGCACATCGTCCGATAAGCGAAAGGGGGGGGGGGGGCTCTCTTGTCTCGATACCCGGGGTTCGGGAAAAAGTATCCTCTTTGGGGGGTTTTCTTCTGGGAAAGACAAAGATGCGATGGGATGCAAGTATGGGCTGATGATGAGCATGCGTGTGTGTGTGAGTGTTTGAGGAAAGAGAGAGAAAGAGAGTGTGTGTGTGCAGGTGTAGATAGGGTAGGTGGTTGATACTACTGTGTAGATGAAATGGGGGTAGTAAAGCAAAAAAGGGCAGAGAGGACCAAACTCCAACCACCCATCCATCCAAACCTGCTTTGCCCACCCAGTCATGTGAGCTGAGACACACGCGCGCGCACTGGGAAAGGATGGACCGATCGTCATGCCGATGATGCACTGGGGAGGGCGAGGGAGATGCGCTCAAAGCCAGGGGTTTGAGGAACTGTTACTTGTCGCAGAACAAGATGGGATTGGGGTAAGGGGAAGCAAAAAAGGGCACAAGAGGGGAAATGTAACCGACTCATGTGCGTGGGTGTGTGTGTGTGAGACAAGCGTGGGCAAAACCCGTGTTTGGGGGGAAAGTGACAAGTTTCCAGTCTAACACACTGATTGACTAGAAAGGGTGTTTTGCCGTTTGGCAACACTGACACATACACACATATACACCCATGCTCAAGCTTTATTTTTTTTCTTTGTTTATGCGATTGTCCCTTGGTAATTTTTCTTGGTTTGTTCAACCCGTATATGTGTGTATGTGCGTGTCTACAGTAGAGTGGTTTGCTTCATGGAAATAGATAAGATGCGACGGAGCGTAACTTTAACTTGGAGTGATCCACTTGGGAAAGAGGAGGGAAGGGGTGTGTGTGTGGGCACTTTTATTAAAAACATGCTTACAGCCCTATGGTGGAAACGAGAAAAGAAGCCGAAATTGGCCTTCCAGAAGCCTGTTTGCGCATCGATACTTAGCCGTGACCACGATTGGCCTGCAGGCGGGAAAATTACATCGGGGCATGGGCTCTCGTGGCGATGAAAGGCTGCGTCGGACGGGTGCAAAAGCTCCGTACTAGTTTTTTGTCATGTAGTCGCACCTAGCTAATCGATAAGGAGCAAGGAGACGAACATGTTTACTTTTGGAGTGAGTAGAGCAGTCTTGGTCAGGGGGTGTTTTTTTTATACCTCGGTCGGCTGTCCGTTGTTTCAATATCGGGGTGGGTGGTGATGGGAAAAGGAAAGGAATCGACGGGCACCAGGGAGCGTGTTTCATCTCGCAACGGCGCCCAACGCAAGACTAGCGTTCATCAGGTCTTTTCCGCTTGTGGCAGCTGAAGAAGGCGCTCGGACGTGGCGCTAGTGGGCTTCGCGTGGAAGCTATGCCGCGTGGTCGAGTGTGCGGCCCCTTATGATGAAGGCGCACGCTAACATCGTGACTTCCCGTGTCCGCGAAATGAAGACTGGTCGCGTTGGGGGAGCGACGTGGCCGTGTGTCATAATAGGGCTGAAGAAGCCGTCTGCGAGGCCGGTAGAAAAGAGACGTGTCAGTGCGGCTGCATATTTCACGCATTTGTGCAGGGCCCTGCATGCTTGCCACGCACCAGCAACCAGACTTGCCAAAATACAAAATGGTGCCTGATAATTATTATTATTACAATCATTTCAATATGTTGACTCCAACTTTGTGCACTGTCACTTGAGGCTCATACAGGGTGCATACGGTGACGGGGCGGAGGGCATTGGAGAGAGCACGGCGTGTCATGCCATGTCGAACAGTTCGCATTTTGATCTTGCTCTTGACCGAGCCGAGAGCGTCTCCCTGTCAATGAGGGCTGTTGCATCGACTAGGCTCAAGTTTAGCCGCTCAAGCTTGTCTTGCTGGAGCGCATCATAAGGTGCCATCGTGGGACCACCAGTTCAGACCGTACGCCGATCAGCCATGACCCTAACAATCGAGCCAGGACCAGCAATATCCACAAGCTACCGGCTGTTAGTGCATGGGCATCAAACAATAGTCAGGGCGCGACAGTTTCTACCTTTTCGTGCCAACTGAGCAATACACTCATGGCCTGGCCGCCGCCCTCGCCACCGCCACGGGCGTGGATCTGGGAGAATCCCGTGGGCTGAGGCGTGATGTTGCGCGTAGTCGCCACTGGCGTCGACTGGGCCATGCCTTTGTAGCTGTAGCAAGGAGAGTCAGTTGTTGTGCCAAATGCCGTGTGGGTTGTGCATGTGTGTATGTGTGTGTGTATGTGTGCGTGTAGTACTCCACGTACATGTACTTCATCAAGACGTCCAGTGCCTCTGTTCCGCTGGGCGAGCTGTATATCCGACTAAGGATGGGTGACATATCCGATTGTCTTATCGACTGCAGGATCTCAATGACGATGGCAAGGTGAACCTCCTGTGCGGCAGTCAGACACATCCGAATTTGCTCAAAGATGCTTGGCCGGGCCATGAGAAGACCGGTGACAGCATCAGCAAACATACCTTTCCCTTGTCGTCAGCCCCATATGGTGGATTTTCCAATGCGCTCTGCAAGGCGCCCTCATTGTCTCCGCCCCGCAGCAGCTGCCGTATCTGCTGCGCATTGTTCTGCACGTCGGCTGTCGACACAGGCGTGACAGCTGGGACGAGGGAGCTCAGGTCAAAGTTGGCGGGGCTATCCGGGTCTAGGGCATCAATGTTGATGGTGCGCCAATTGACAGTGGCCATGGTGAAAGCGGCAGCGTCGGAAGGAAGCCAAGGTCAGGTGCGGGAGTTTTGGAGTTTGGAGTTGGAGAGACGAGTGTTGGGGGCGGGGTGAGATGGCGGTGTTTGACGATACAGCAAGACGTCGTGCTGGCTGGTGGAGCTTGCGGTGAGCTGGACGCAAATCGGGACGCCGACTTCGTGGGGTGCAGTCGCCACGTCTCCACTCTTGGGCCACGCGTGGCAGCCACCACTCAGCACAACAAGACAGCATTGGGTCCTTGACATGGTCTGCCGCTTCACTGCATGGCCAGGGAGGGTTAGGGTAAGGTAAGCGTTCCGCTCAAGCGGGTCACATTCACCCATGATAGCGCGGACAAGTCATCATTGCATATATGGTGCGGCAAGTAGTTTATAGTAGTAGTAGTACATTGTTGATTAGTCTAAACCGATGCCGGTAGTGTTGTGAGACACTGATACCAAAGCCCAGGCCGTCGTTCTAAATGTCAGAGAGAGTGAGAGAAAGAAAAAACCATGGGTAGCGGCCAAACACATGCCCTTCGTCAAGAGCGTAGTGGCGAAACGCAGAATCGTCGCGCAATGCAGGCAAATGCCGTAGTCCCAAACCCAACGCGCTATAGTACAATACAATCCATGTCTAAAAGTGCCGTTGAAGGCAGACAATGGATATCTAACCGTGTGTATTTTGTGCTTGAAGCAGAACAAAGAAAAGGAAAAAAAGAGATCAAGTCCGTTTTTGGTATCTATGCCTGGGCCCAACCATGTCTATAAGAACGCCGTGAGAAACAAAGAGTACTTTTTTGCCGTAAGAAAAGTGTCGCTGAACGTGGGAGAAGAGTGAGAGGCGCTCGAAAACGCGGAACAGGAACCGAGGAAGCGGGGGTATTAGGTTGCTGTCAAGAATCGAATCGGAAGGGTTGCGGGTGATTAAAAGGGCGTAATCTCGATAAGGCTCGGAAGCAAAGGCGCTGTGTGACCAGCGAAGTGCTCGGTCGTAATGGCATTGGCGAGCAATTGGAAGTGAGACTGGTATGGGTGTAAGCTGATGTGCGACTCTGAATGTATCGGGGCAGGTGTGACGTACAGTGCGCAACGTGCTATCGGTCGGGTCCCAACAGGACCATGATGCTTTGGATGGAGATTGCAGGGCGTTGATGCAAGCCATCAAAAGCAAGGAGCAAGAAGGTGGGGAAAAAGCATTGGTCCGTTGAGATGCCATGACAAGAGTCTTATTTGGTGGGTGGCGTGGTGGTGGGCGATGGCTTGGGGGTGCCAGTCGTGTCGTAAGCACCGCGGCCCATGTTGTTGGACTCTGATTCTCTGAGGATCATGGTGTTGACGAGTGTGTCGTGTGCTTTATACGTGTTAGCGTGGTCTTGGACGAGGCGTGCCAGGTAGGCAGGACGCAGGTGCGTGGTGCAGGGCGACGTACAGATTGAGGAATACAGCTTGTCAGCGAGAGCTGAACAGTTGGCCAGTGCTAATAGAGCCCTGGCAGATGGAGACTGGCGAGAGAAGAAGAAGAGTCGATGAGACGAGACGGGCGAGATGCAGCTTTGGGATAGGGCTTCGGCGGTACTGAATTAGGTAGCGTGGAGATCCAGTGGACTGGCCGGGCAGTGACTGGGCTTAGGGGAGTAGAAGAATGAGTGTAGATAGCTGGAAGGGAGTGAAGGTGATGAGTGTGTAAGAAGTGAATCCACAGGGCGCCTTTAGCCTTCTATATTCGCAGCTAGAATAAGGGGGCCTGTTACTGACTTGCCAGACGTGGCCTTGGCTTGTCGGCGAGACAAATGAAATGAGCGACTGTGCTTTTCAGGAAGCAAAACGCCCTGACTACATGACGTTCCGGGAGCGACGGGTCTTTCGGCCTGTTTCATGGTAGCTCCCTTGGGCGGGCAAGGAGCAGGGTGATCTGCGCGCTGAATCCACGGAGGTGGTATGCCCCCTGTGGTAGCGGCGCGCTAGAAGGCCGTACCTGCAGCGCTAGGAAGAGCCACGCCAACGGCTGGACTGGGGGGGTCAGCCGTCGTGGCATCTGCGACGAGCGCTGGCACTCTCAGTAGTCAGTCTTAGTGTACATGCCATCCAGGTGCAGCGCCTGCTGACCGCCGGCATTGCAACCTGCCCAAGTCCGTACGTGGGTGGGTGGGTGAGTGGGTGTGTACATACTTGGCTGTGAATCTACTGTGTAATAGTCTACTTACGACTATGCCATGTACTTACTTACAGTACGCTCTTGATGTCGGCCCAACTCAAACTCGCCCGGGCACACCCACACCCTCACCCACGCACACATGCACCTGCACCTGCACCTGCACCTGCACCTGCACACACACACACTACTACGACTGCTATTACTCACCACACAGGGCGGCTGCCGTCGTTGCCTCTTTTTGCTTGCTTCCTCTGCCGCCACCCTCCTCCTCACCCACTCACCCACTTACTCACCCATACACACACAAGCCTAGCCATGCCCTTACTCACAAACAGTGCGCCCTCGTCCGCCCGCGCTTGGGTGCGACGCCGCCGCCGCCGCCGCCGCCGCCCAGAGTCGTCGTCGAGGAAGCCCGCTCCTGGCATTGACTCGCTGTGCCGCCTCCTCCTCTTGTTGGCTCCAGAAGCAACGAGAAAAGGTTCACACGCCTCACGGACGTTCGGGAGTCCTTCCCCGGGCGCGGTCCGCGGCCTTTTTCCTGAATTACCTCTGTGCTGCTCGCTCTTTTTTGCAGCCCTGTGTGCATGCAAGGCCTTGTCTGTTGCGTGTGAGAAAGTGTGTGGGCGAGTGCTAGCGTCGAGTCTCTATCTCAGTCACCAGAGTATCAAATCGTGTGCCCGTGTGTGTATGTGTGTGATTGAGCGAATGAATGGGTGTGTCCATGGGCGCGCGCGTGTGTGTGCTTCCATGCAGCCGGGTGACTGGTCGCCGGGAACGCAGTGGAGTTCCAGTCTGCTCCTGGCAGAATGAATGGGTGGCCACCAGCCAGACAGCCTGCGACAGGCATCGTGGCCGCCGGCGCGCCATTCCCTGTGTAGCTTGTACGGCCACAGTATGCGTAAGGATGGGATGGATGTGTGTCCTAATTGATCCCCTAAACCGCTGCCGTCTCCGTCTTCGTCTGCCGTATCGCCCGTGTCTCGCTCCGCCACGTGGGATCGCTCCTGCCTTGCCCACCACCCACTCACCACTCTCCAACACACACACATCATCCACACGCACCCCCCCCTTCCCCCCCTTCGTCTAACCACCATCCTAGTGTACATTTGTTCATATCATACTTAGATAACAACTGTGCCGCATAAAGCAAACCCTCGACGCCCCCTTCAACCTTCTTACCACCCTCTCTCCAACCCTGACTCTTACTCGCCGTCATGGCGTACACCCCCAATCCCTCCTCCCAGCCACTGCAAAAAAACAAAGGCTCCCGCTTTCCGTAATGAGAGCGATGCCCGGCTCCCTCTGCGCGCCCCGCGTCACACACAAATGCTCGTCCCAGCTCGGCTGTTTTTGTTCTCGAATGCTTTGGAAGGCGATCGCAGCCGCTGAGTCGCCGACCCATGTAGCATTTCTTCCACAGGTTGCACCGCACACCGACACGGAACCTGCCTGCTGCCTGCGTCGCTCCTGGGTGCCAGTGCGACATGGTCGCTGCGCCGTCAGACGCGTCGCCATTGCAAGCTACCGGAACCCTCCCAGCCTTCCGCGCCTCCAAACCCACGGATCCCGCACGTAGCCGTCTACACGTCCACAACACACACGCACACACTCTCTCTGAATATCTCTCGTCCGATGCGCCTCGCTGGCACCGCTGTCATGCCAGCCATTGCCCACATACCGCCCCATCGGCCATGAGGCCGGTTTCTGCGCTGCTGCGTCATGTCGCGCCCACAACATGGCTAGGGCGATGAGCTGGCCAGGAAACTCTTATCCGCTTTCAGGCTTACGCCGTAACGCTGGCACTTTGCACATTGGCCAGAATGCAGCCGTTATGCCAGCGACTATGAAGCAGTAAATCCCCTGCTCGCCCCGCCGCTGATTGGCTGCCGCTAAAAAGGTTCCCTTGTCGATAGTTGGGCAAGGGGCTGAAGCATCGCACTTAGCCTGAGACATCGCTCAGGGCATCCCCGTCCTGTCTTTCTTTTTTTCCTCCCTGGAAAAACAAGCCGAAAGCCACGCGACGCCGCTTGCTGGGACTGGCTGCGTACATACTCTACTTACGGACGTATGTTGTTTGCACAGGCAATTTTCGCTTGTCCATCGTCGTCACAATGACGCTCCTTAATAGATAAGATTCAAGCAGCACTCTTGTACATAGACTTTGTTGTCTTCTGAAACCTGCTGCTTCATAAGCTTTGGTATTGCAGATTGCCAACATGAGAGCTCTCAAACCTTGTGATCTTCAGCCCATGCTGATATGGCCTGATTGATTGGCTGACTGGCCCAATTGACTTACCATTACGGTATTTACAAACTCCCCGAGTGCACGCATATACTCAACCAACTCGACAAACCAGTCTGCTTTGAGTCTCGTTGCGCTGCAAGGCCGAAAAAAAAACCATGCACCTCTTTCTCACTCACTCACACACATACATTCACACACACACATAGCTCGCATGCAAACATACTTTTGTCAGTTGCACCACAAGACGCGCTTCGATCAACAAACAAAACCGTCTTTTTTCGGCTACCAAGACCATGGCTGCCAGTGTGAACCCTTACCTGACAGGTGGTGGATAGACCTCTCTCCACAGAAAACTTTGTCGAAATTGTGATGGCAAGGTGATTGCTTGCGGGGAGCTGGGAAGGTGGGTCTGAACGGCTTCTGGCATTCCCTTTTCGAGCTGCCCTACTGCAGTGTGCAGCGGATGTCCATGTTAGTGGAAGCGAATGGCCAGGGTTGCTTTCTCAAAAAGGATCAGCAGCTGCCAGAGATAACCCTGTCCACACGTGGAACACTTTTGTGCTTGTGGATCTTCGCCCTGACTACTGGAAGGGCGCCCGCGAAGCCGCTTGGCTTCAGAGCAAGTACCTAGTGTGCCGCTGACTCTTGTGGCTATGTCGCCCGGCCCGGCCTGATGAGGTTTACGACTACGTTGTCGGAAAGGAGAATTTGTCCCGCAGCCAGCCATCTTCCTTGGACTAGTCGTTGACTGACAGGAACAGGCTGGGGGTCCAGACGCACGAGACAGTATTAGCCGGTGGACATGTTCCCTACTATCCTCACGACGCATGGCTTTACAAAGTCGTCTCTGCCAGCGTTTCACGCACGTCTTGATTCGGTCCTTATCGTATAATCGACATGCAGCACACACACACACATATATACTAACACACAGACATGTCACTACTCCAGGCTAGGACGTTTGTCCATACCCTACTGATCATATGCTTATTGTATTCCCTGTCCACACTCGCTCTTCAGCATCCAGACCAGAGACATACTTTGTCCCGGGCCTGCGCAAACTCTCCCCACTGGTAGGCCTGGGTGCGATCGGCCAGAGCTGACTTTCACATCTAGGTACACACGTACATATGGTCATAGTCCCGTGTGTATTTACTTAGCATCCTCGGTAACCCATTAGCACCCTGGTGATCTTCTTGGACGTCTTGGACTGGCGCCCAATCCAGCAGCGTCGTGGGCCACCATTTGGGCTGCACAAACCGAGACCTCGTCCGATCCGATGTTCCCTGAGCCCTGTAGCCCTGTAGCAATTCGCGTGCCAGTCCCGCAACGCTGTCACGACTCGATCGGTGGTCGCACCAGCCAGGAGAAATTTCCGCCGTCGATCCCATACATCCCACTGCCCCGGCACACAGCAGGCATGTTACTGCTCTTGTATACTGCCTTGTACCTCGCCCTGCACTGCACGGTGTCCGGCCTCGTTTCGCTACCCTGTACTTAGATGATTAAGTATGATCCGAGCCTGGACACGAGTTGGAGGTGCGCCGACGCTTCTTTTTTTTGGAGAGCACTTGCCATGTGTGTACATGCCATGTAGGTAATATCGCGGTAGGTTGTTGGTCTCTTTCCCAAACACGGCGGCGACGCCACTCCGCCCCAGGGAGCCGCATGCAATCATGCATACAGTTTCGGAAGTGGCCCGATTATCGTCGGTGCCGCCTGCCATTTGCTCTAATCGATAGTAAGTGTAGAGTAACCCGACGCTTCCTTCTCTTTTCCGCCTCGCTACCAAAATAGCGCCCACTCGCCAGCCTGAGTGTGACTATCGCCATTGCTATGCACATCACATGCCACTGATCCTACTACCGCCAGCCTCGACCTCGACCTGGTCGCGCCTGGTCCTCACCATGGTACACAAGATTCCCGGCGCCCAACGCCAGCACCTAGCTTCTTCCACCTCGCTACACCACGTCTATCGGTGGCTTGCAGTGGCCATGTCGGCAGATGTCGTCGTGTCTGTATGTACTACGAAATTTTTTGGTGAGGCCACACCCACACACACACCCCCGGCTGCACAAAGGTAAGCCAATTCAACCACCCTGGTTGCATCTTACCACTGCATCTCGTCATAGCTACCTCTTTGATCCTACGCATGTACATGGTTACGAGCACACCGCAAATCAACGGCACCAATCGAACGTGTCGGTACTCTCTCCGCTCCACCTCAGCCCAAGCCACAGCCAGGCATTGCAAATAAGATTTGAACGTTGATTGTTCATGGCAACACACAACGACATGTACCCAAGTCAGTCACAGGACTAGTTGGCCAGCGCATCTGCATCAACGAACACGACATCTCACCTCCCCTCGCTCCCAAAGATAGCATGCTGGCACCCGCAAGCAAAAACCCCTTGTTCTGTGAGATTTTGGTGACACACAGTCAGCAATACATACACACGTAACTAGTAGGTACGTACATACTAACAACATGCCCCCCCCCCCCCATGCCGCCCGCGTCGCCCACATTGTTGAACATGTGTTCTCGCACCATGCACCAAACAAAAAAGCCCACTCGGCGCATCACGCTTTCGGCCAACTTGCTCTCGAATGGGTGTCAATAGGCTCTCTGAACCGAGTACAAGGGTTTGTCCTACATTGACACACGCACAAACCCGGGTACCATGTACTGACATGCCTACAATGATCGTATGCATTACCTCAGCCTATCCCCCCCACTTTGCCGCGACCGGCGCTCCCCCCATCAACTCCCCAAGATACGGCCTCGACCATTCAATCCCAAGACCGCGGATGGGGGTTCGTTTTCCGAACTTGTCGCGTTTACTTACTTATACGGTATTCCATTCCCGTCTGACTTTCCCACGCAATCATCCTTGAAAGCCTTCGCTAAGAACCATCATCCCACCCCCTCCCCTCACTTTCCCCCCACACACCTCTCTCCCCCGCCCGAATCTTGTTTACTCGGGGCTGGATTGTGTATACTTTGCTGACCCACTTTGCGTGCTAAACTGTATTATTGGCGTTTGGTGAGGGGTTCTCGCCTTTGTGTTTCGGCTTGCGGGCGCCGGCTCGCCTGCCTCCTCGGAGAGCGAGGAATGAGAGAATATCGATGACGCTGAGAAATCTTGGGTTATTTTGCACGGCGATCTCGACGGGTAAGCGTCAGCATTCTGGGTGGGGTTTTTTCCTAGTCTGGAGCGTAACGGTGCTTGGTACATGCGAATGCTGATCTTCGGTATTCTCGGATACCCGTTTTGTATGTGAGGATGTAAGTATACGAGTATCGTCTTGGGATTATGTAGATCTTCATTTTTGGGGGGGGGATTCCCTTGTGAGCGGTACATTTTCTTTTTCGAGAAATGGAAATGTTGCGTTTAGGCAAGAGTTGAGTAGCCATCTTTTGACATTTGACATGGGCAATTTCCATAGCTTCAAGCAGCTTACCTCACCTATCAATGAAGGTTGTTGTAACACAAATACTCTTTCTAGATGAACTTTGACATGTAGATAAACACAGCGCGGTGTTTCAGGGTGTGGGTACGTGAAAGTTTGAATAAGCATTCGTAAGATCATTAAGAATCTACGAGCAGTTTCACCTTTTCAAACGTGTCTGACTACATTTCGACCACGCGAAATAGGCGCCTCGGATAACGATATAATTTCATGTACTAGAACTTTGTAGGCCGTAGCATCTATAAAAAGAAAATCTACATAACACGACTAGGAATCGCAGCATACATAGTCAAATACTAAGCCTAGGTGTTGTTAGTGTTGTTATTTTTTTTTGCTTTTACACACTCAAGTCCATATATATTGCCAGTTGACGAAAAAAACATTTAGTTATTCCGTATCAAAAGGTAATCAAGATATCGAAACAAGTAGATAGTGGGACTTGATGCCAGCAGACAGACAGAATATTACATACTTGGCACAAGTAGGTGAAATCGAATCGAAGCAAGAAGTGGTAAGTAGTAATGCTTTATGTTTCGCAGAATCTTTTCTCAGACTAAACACACACACACACACACACACACATCAAAGAAATCTAGGAAGATAAAGGTTGTATATGAGAGAGAGAAAAAAAACACACAATTTGCGACTGATATGAGGGGTATATAAGGTGATATGTAGGTTGCTCTAGGAGAAAAAGGTGGACCACGCAATATACGAGGTCAATCCTTTGATATGAACAAGTGGAATTGTACATCCGCAACGTGGGTATTAAACATAAAAAAAAACAAGAATAAAAGCTGCGATAAGACTTATTCTTGTTGATATCTGACATGAAGAATTGCAAGTACAATAGACCCAAAGAAGAAGAAGAAGAAGAAGAAGAAAGAAAAAATCCCTTTGATAAATGTAAATATGACCATGTAACTACACCGGAAATGAAAATAAAATGATTTGTAACATGGATAACAAAAAAAAGGTTGGAATCAAGGTACGAAATACAAAGACACAAATGAGATGTAGGAAATTGATATAGGACCAAAATGCCACAATTACCACCAAAAGAATATAAGATACAGCCGTCCCGCGCTATGCATCTTATAAATCAAGACATACCACCCAACAATATACAAATGCACCAAAACTTTACACAAAACAAACTAGAGTTCTGCTTGGCCTAACAATTCCAATAAACTCCAAGTTGGCAAACTGCACCACGCACACTTAATCATCACCACCACCATCATCGTCATCATCCTCCTTCCCTTTCACAGTCTCCATTTCCACCTGCCCCTGCACCTCCCCCTTTACATTCGTCGTCGTAACCCTATACTTGCCTCCATCCCACAAATCCTTAAACGTAAGTTCCTTGGTACGACCGAGCGACTCGATACCCGCAATACGGTCCAAGGTGGCCTCAAGGAACTTTTCAAAGTCGGGGTCGGCACAGATTTCGTTAAAGGCACGCTGCATGGGGACAGAGTCAGCGCGGACGACGGCGTGGGAGTCGATGGAGAAGATGGAGAGGTCGTGGTGTTGGCGGATGAAGTCGGAGCGCGTCATGATGTAGCGGGCGCGGTGGAGGGGGATCGAGGGCAAGATGTGACCGGCTTTTGGGTCGTAGTTTGCGTCCATTTCGTGGTAGCGTTTGTACAGGGCGTGGGCGAGGACCATGGCTGTAGACTGAGGGATTTCGTTAGCATTTGGCAAAAATGAACAGGGGGTTTAGAGAGGGTAACGTACAGCGTATTTCTGTTGGTCCATGACGTCGTCGTCCATTTCCTCGCCGAGAATGGCGCAGTTGTTTAGGAACCAGATTTTTTCCATTTCACAGATGCTGTCACACTTGGCGATCATGTCTTCGGATTTGGCGACACGGTTGAGAAACGTTAGACGACCGCCAATCTTGTCGTAGATTTCCTCGAGGATGGACTCTTTCACCTTCTCGCCATAGTACTTCATCCGATAGTTTCGCAGGGCTTGCATTGCACGATCCTTGGTGAGATCCTTAATCTGGTGGACTTCCATGCGCGTGGCATATTGCTTCAGTCTCTCAAAGACCCAGTACTTGTCCGAGTTGATAATGACAGTTGCAAGATTAGAGGCAGCCCATTGCTCGGCACGTTGTTGAATGAGTTCAAGGAGGTCCCTGCCGTCCTCGTCGTCTCGAATCAGGTGAGCTGAATTGATAATGAGGATCAGTGGCCGCCCAATAGTTGCGCGTCGCTTAAGCGCTACTTTTTCAAGCTTGTTGAAGGCACGTTCAATGTCGAGAATGGGACCCGCGTCGCGTGGTCCACGGATAGAGAAGAGCGAGCCAATGTTGTCCTCATGATATTCAAAATCGAGACAACGACCCAGCCGGACACGGAAAACTTCAAGGTCGGCATGGGCTTCCATCATGGAGCATCCTTCGCCGTTGATCTTGGCCATGGCGTCAATCAGCATAGACGTCTTTCCTGTGCCCTTTTCACCAATGAGCAGATGGTAGCGTCCTTTGGTCTGGCCCCAGACAATCTTGTCAATCTTTTCCTGCTCATCACGAGGGATCCATCGGTCGTAGCCTTCTTCTTCATCATCATCCTCAATGTTGCCTTTGGTCACATTAAGCCGTGTGGGCTCTGCACCGGTCTTGGGCATGTCTTTGCTAGTCGCAGCCAGATCAAGTATGGGATCGCCCTCACGAAAAGCATTTTCCATCTTTTCGAGCACGTTCCACTTGTAGTACTTGGTGTAGCCAATGCCCACACAGCCCAGGACAAAGATGCTCGCTCCCGTCGTGGCAGCGGACTCGAACATTTTCCAGCCGGTACTACGCCAGGCAGCCCTTTTAGCCTCGCGTCTGTCTGACTCTGCTTCTGCTTCTGCTTCTGCCCCCTCCTCCTCCAGACGCTGAGCAGCATCATCAACTGGGTTAGGCGCCTCGTTACCAGGAGCAGGAGGGCCAGACTGGCCACTCAGAGCGCGGACCCGCCGAGGATGACATAACCTTGTCCGCAGTACCGGGCCAGCCTGCTGAGAGGGGTACGCGAAGGGCTGTCGCAAGTACGCGACTGGGAGGCGCATTGGTTTGGCCCCCAGGAGGGGCCGTAGGATTAGCATTATTGCTGTTGTCGGGTGCGTGCGCGTATGCACGCGTACTATAAACACGGGCGCCGCTCAACCGGCCAAGACGAAAGAAAGAAAAAAAGAAGAGAAGAGAAGAGAGTGACGAGGACAAAAGAAAGCAGTGGGAATGGGGGTGCAATGCAATGGGACCAGATGGCCACACGACACGAATATAAGATGATCCAAAAGGGGGGAAGCTGAAAGCTGGAAGCTGGTAGTGGCGGGCCGAGGGGCGGGAGATGCCAAGACCAGATAGAGGCAGCGGCGATGGCAGACGAGATTGTGGGTGAGGGGAGCGGGACACACGCGAGGACCCCACCACCATGTCCCACATCCAGTCCTCGACATGCCAACTGCATACATACTACACAGGCAAATGCATATCCGTGTATGTAGACATGGCCCACCGGACATGTCACTGGCAGGCGATGGCGATGCCATTGCACTGACGCCGCCGTCTGCGGCCCTAACTAATCGCGCTGGTTTTGGTGTGTCTTCGGAAGTGGAGTGCGAGCTTAGCGGACCATCCCGGCGCTGTCGAGAAAAATATTCTGGAGAACATGACCGCACCGCACTGCATTGCTCCCCTCCTCTCTTTCTCCCTCTTCTCTCTCTCCCCACCTCTGCTGCATCTCAACGCCTGCCGTTGGACGTCAATGCCTGCGTCCTGTGAATTGCCCTAATTGCCCACTCCAATTCCCTCCTTGCATAGTCGTCCACTGCCCGGGCCTGGGGCTTCCTATTCACTCATAGCCAACCATGGCCGCCAACGCCAACGCCAACGCCAACGACACCACCAAGTCGGGCGAGACTCCCGCGACCGCCACCGCTCCAGTCGACACGGCCCCTGGCAATGAGCAGACCGATGGCGCCGACCAAGACGATGGGGCCAATGGCCAGCAGCCAGACAGTAGGTGCCATGAGCACACGAGACATGCATAGGAAGAAAAAAAATCGCTAACATCGTCAAGACATTTTCCAGGTCACCATCAAACTTCCCCATGAGCCCTTTGAGATGCCCATGACCATCTCGACGGCAGAGCAGGTGCAGGATCTCCGCCAGTCCATCATCGAGATGCCGCATACCTTCCAGTACTCGTGCTTCCACCTCGAGCACAACGGCGAGCGTATCAATGACTACGTCGAGCTGTCCGAAGTCAAGGACCTCAAGCCCGACTCGGTCCTGACTCTGGTCGAGGATCCCTACACGGAGAAGGAGGCCAGACTTCATGTCGTCCGCGTGCGTGAGCTCATTGGCGCTGCTGGCGACCGCACCGATGCGCTGCACGGCCTCATGGCTGGTCTCTCACTCCACGACACAGTGGGCCACGAGCACATTTTGAAGCCTAAGCAAGATGGCCCTGAGCAGTCGCCATTGGCCGACTACGACTTCAAGACGTCCGGAGCCGTCAAGAACCTGCTACCACCGGCCCCAGAGGCCGCGCCCAAGACGATCAAGTCGATTGCCGTCTCGCCCTGGAACCCACCCCCGTATCACCTTAGGTCCAAGGGTCACCTGCTGTACCTCGTAGTCACCACCAACGAGAACGAGCAACACCACATCACCAGTCACGTTTCGGGCTTCTACGTCAACAAGTCGTCCAACGCCAGTTTTGATCCCTTCCCACGACAGGCACCAAAGGATAAGCGAGCCCACTCGCTCCTTACCCTGCTTGAAGAGCTGTCTCCCTCTTTCCGCACTGCATTCCCCGAGCTGCTCGAGCACAATGCGAAGAAGGAACTCCTTACCATCTTCCAGCTCTCCAACGCCATCCCCGCGAACCCATGGCTAGTCCCTGCGCCCAACTCGGCCCTCACCCCACACCAGCCAGATCTCGCCCGCACACAGGAGAGCTACCTGATTTCCGGCATTGAGAACACTGAGACGCTCCGTGACTGGAACGAAGAGTTCCAGTCTACCCGCGAGATGCCCAAGGAGGCCGTCCACGACCGAGTCTTCCGCGAGCGCCTTACGTCTAAGCTGTTTGCTGACTACAACGACGCTGCCACGCGCGGTGCCATGTTGGTAGCTCGTGGAGAGATTGCGCCCTTGAACCCAACAGAGGCCAAGGACGCACAAATCTTTGTCTACAACAACATCTTTTACTCGTTTGGCGCCGACGGTGTCGGCACGTTCGGCGCTGAAGGTGGAGATGAGGCAGCTCGTGTTGCTGTTGGCAAGGATGTGTTTGGTGTGCGCGCGGTCAACAACCTCGACATTCCTAACCTTTTTACCTCTGGAACCGTCGTCGTTGACTACCAAGGAAAGCGTATTGTGGGCCAGAGTATAGTCCCCGGTATCTTCAAGCAGCGCGATCCTGGCGAGCACCAGATTGACTACGGTGCGGTTGAAGGCAAGGAAATTGTAGCAGACGACAAGTCTTTTGTTCCTCTTTTCGAGCAGCTATCCAAGGCTCTGCGCGTCAAGAGGCACCCGGTTTGGGACAAGGACAATGTTCGCCACGAATTGGAAGGCAGTGTCGAGACCAAGGGTTTGATTGGTACTGATGGTAGGCGATATGCCTTGGATCTCTACCGCCTCACCCCGCTCGATATTTCGTGGATAGAGGCACACTGGACTGAGCCTGGAGAGGAGGGTGAGTCAAAGCCGAAAGACAAGGACTACCCCCACCGAATGGCTACTCTGCGCCCGGAGCTGGTCGAGTCTTATGGTCGAGTCAAACTCCGTGAATACGTCAAGAATGAGCTTGCCAAAAAGGCCGAGGCCAAGAAGGAGGCCAAGGATGAGGAGAGCTCATCGGAAGAAGAGTCTTCAGAAGAAGAAGACTCTGAGGACTCGGATGATTCCGAAGAATCTGAAGAAGAAGAGGGCGCTGAAAAGAAGCCCAAAGAGAAGAAGTTGACAAAAGAACAGAAGAAGGCTGCAAAGAAGGCTGCTGCCGAGAAGAAGCCTGACGAGGACCCAGAACAGGAGCGCGTCGACATCTCTGGCTTCTCCTTTGCCCTTAACCCTGATGTTTTCTCTGGCCAAAACCCCCAGTCGGAAGAGGACAAGAAGGAGTGGGCTCAGGATGAGGCAGAAGTCCGCGCTGCTTGTGAACACCTCACATCCGAGGTCATTCCCCGCATAATCCAGGAACTCAAGGAGGGTGAAGTTGGTTTCCCGATGGATGGCCAATCTTTGAGCAACCTCTTGCACAAGCGGGGTGTGAACATTCGCTACCTTGGCAAGCTTGCAGAGTTGGCTGACAAGCCTGACCCAAGGCTCCAGGCTCTGAAGCGTCTCCTTATCCAAGAGATGATCGCCCGTGGTTTCAAGCACTTTGCCAACTCCAAGCTGCGCAATGTGCCTGCACCTTTTGCTGCCCCAGCGGCCGCGCACCTACTCAACTGCCTTCTAGGAGCTGAAGTGAGCGCCAAGCCTGTGCCTGAGAGTGATGCTAGCCTCAAATCCATGTACACCGAGGCTGACTTCAGCTTTGAGCAGCTCACACCAGAGGCGCTCAAGAAGGAAGTCGTGGCTCAGGTTGCTCTGCGATTCCGCTATGACCTGGGCGAATCGTGGGTCGAGTCTGGAAAGGAGCTGCAAATGCTTCGTGAGGTCTCACTCAAGTTGGGACTCCAGTTGGAGAGCAAGCAGTACGCCTTCACCAAGGAAGCCTTTGCTGCCAGCGCCCCAGCCGAGAAGCCAGCTGCACCTCCAACTAACGGCCAAGCGACAACTTCCAGCAAGAAGAAGAAGAACAAGAACACACCACCAGCACGTGCGGCTAGCCCAACAGTGGCTCTCCCACAGCAGACATTCCACGCTGATGACATTCTGAACATTGTTCCCATCATCAAGGAGGCGTCGCCAAAGAGCTTGCTGGCCGAAGAGGCGCTCGAGGCTGGTCGCATGTCTGTTGCTCAGGACCAGAAGGAGCTCGGACAAGAGTTGCTCCTTGAGTCGCTGCAGCTACACGAGCAAATTTACGGTGTACTTCACCCCGAGGTAGCCAAAGCCTACCACACATTGTCCAACCTACTCTTCAACCTAGAAGACAAGGTTTCGGCTCTTGAACTCGCACACAAGGCCGTCATTGTGTCTGAGCGCACTCTGGGTGTTGACCACGCCGACACTCTGCTCGCCTATCTCAACCTGGGTCTCTTTGAGCATGCCTCGGGTAACACCAAAGCTGCTCTTGTCTACTTGCGCCATGCGCTCGAGCTGTGGAAGATAATCTATGGACCTGATCACCCCGACTCCATCACTACGCTTAACAACGCTGCTGTCATGCTGCAGTCGATGAAGCAGTACCACGAGTCGCGCATCTGGTTCGAGGCATCCCTCGCCATCTGCGAAGAAGTGTCCGGAAAGAACTCGATCAACACTGCTACTCTGCTCTTCCAGACCGCTCAGGCCCTTGCTCTCGATAAGGACATGCGTGGTGGCGTCAACCGCATGCGCGAGTCGTATAACATCTTCAAGGAGGTTCTCGGCCCTGATGACCGCAACACCAAGGAAGCTGAGAGCTGGCTCGAGCAGCTCACTCAGAGCGCTGTCTCCCAGGCTAAGCAGCTCAACGATATCGCCAAGGGACGTATCCGGGCGATGCCACTCCCTGGCCGCAACCCTCTCCGTCCCGCTGCTGCTGCGCCTTCTGCAAGTGATGCTGCAGCTGCTTCAGCCAGCCAGCGAAGCGGGAACAGCCGTGTTGATCAGCGCAAGATTGAGGATCTTTTGAAGTACATTGAGGGAGACACACAAAAGACGCCATCGAAGAAGAAGACTCAGGCGAACCCTAGGAAGAGGACGAAGTAGACTTTATCAGTAATTTCTCTTCTGGAATCCTTGCGACCAAAATTCAGGCGCTAAAAGTACCCATCTGTCGTATTGTGGCACCGTATCCATGAACTGTGGCCACGGATTTGCGACGTTCACGCGATAGTGCACCAGTGAGTTTTGTGCTTTCTGGGCTCTACCCGTGTCCAGTTTTTGGGGACCGGTTTTGCATTCATGGAGTTATCGGTTTCGCGCGGCCATGTTGTGAAGTGGGACGACAGGTCTTTTCCGCGAAGGGGGTCTTGTACATTGGGATATAACTGGGTTGTAAAAGGTAAGCAAAAGTCGGCTACGTGTAGATATACGGGCCAGGCATGTAAACAGTGATGATGTATCAACGATGAATGATGAGCTGTATCAAATAGCAATGCAAAATATCTCCTCTTCACTGTTGATTATTGTCATGATGTGTTAGCAGAGGTGACCACAGAAAAGTATATCTAGTAGGGTTCTTTCCTTGTAGACTTACCTGGTCGTCAAACCGGTATTCGAGTAACTCCACGTGGAATCTTCCCTCCAACAGCCCGGCTTCGGCATCCACACTAACCGCACCCTCGGACCCCAATATCCCGAACCAGTTCCTTAGTATAACCCCTCCAATAGCTCCTGCATGCATGCATCTCAAGAAAAACAACAGAGCTAATCAAGTACTTACCCCACAAAATATACATTCCTCCCCCCCTCTGTGTCTTTAATGCCATACACATCCTCACATGCGTATCCAACAACCCCGCTACTATTTCACTCCTCACCCCAATTAAACAAAAGAACACGCCGAGAGAGAAAGAGAAATAACAATGTCAACACCCCAAGGCCCCCGCCGCATCGCCCAATGGCTCTACCTCAGACCCGAAGCTATTGACGAATACAAAAAGTGCCATGCGGCTGTTTGGCCCGAGGTCTTGGAACAGATTAAAGATTCGAATATACGGGATTGTATGTGTTACTCTCTGCTGTATTTATTTCCCTGTTTGACGCTTTCCCTTTGGGTTATTGCTTCATGTTTCGATGATGACGTCCGCCTCGTGTATTTGCGTTGCGAGAGAAGAAGAAGAAGAAGAAGAAGAAGAAGGGAAATGTTCGCTTCGCTTACATTCTCGACAGATTCCATCTTCCTCACCATGTCCCCCCGCCCGACGCTCTTCGCATCGTTCAAATACATTGGCCATGCATTCGACGACGATATGGCGCGCATGGCGGCGAATCCCAAGGTACAGGAGTGGTGGAAAATGACGGATGGGATGCAAGAGTCGCCGGTCGAGGGGGCACAGGGGAGCGCAAAGGGGCCCGGATGGTGGGGACAGATGGAGGAAGTGTTTTATGTGGAGTGAGATAAAATGAAAGGGAAGGAAGAGAGGAGAGGAATAAAAATAGAACAGACAATTGGTATCAACAAAAAAAACCACTACGAATGCGACGCCGACACGACCGTGTGTCCCTATATAAAAAACACATGACAAATACAGTTATATGGAGACATGATGGTGACACCTTCCAGACCCGTTGTTCCCTACCTAATTTTTTTCCTTCTTCACCTCCCCCAAATGCTTTACAAAGGCTCGTAATCCGCGCTAGTGTCACCAACCCATCCGAACCACAGTGCGATGAGGGTATTGGCTGCGACCCACACACCCGCATATCCAACAGCACCGATAATGTCGGTTCCTACGAGCGTCATGCTCCGTTGAACGGTGGAGGTGAACAAAAAGGCGTTGAGAATGAGCGTTTGCTGAATCAGAGTGCGGGTCCTCTGGGTGAAATTGTAGAAGTTGTACTCAAGAGTCTGAGATAGCGTTGCAGTAGCCGGGTCAAAGTTATCGCCAGGCGTCTGGTTTTCGGAAAGCGGCTGAGCAGCAAAGGATGGGTTAAGGAGGAAAGCCTTGGCGGCGAAACCAGCAACAAACGTCTTGACCACAAGAGACAGGGGAGTCTCAATATGGGCGACTTCAAGCGTGGGAATGTCAAAGTATTGGACGAGGAAAGTGTTCAAGACGCCCGTCTTCAGAGCACCCCATAGAAGCACAACATAGACGCCGGTTGCGAGCATGAAGCTCGAGACCTGGACTTGAAAGCTGTTCAGCAAGAAGCGGTTGCGCAGAGGCGCGTTGTTCTTGTGGGCGAGGGAGCGTGGGCGCAAAAGGTATGTGGGCAGCGCAAAAGAAATGACCTCAATGGCGATATTGGTGGCCGCAGTCAAAGGCGAGATGTTGTAAAAAGTGGTGAGCAAATAGGCCCAAGGCGCGTGCGTCAGGACAACGAGGGCCGAGACATCGTAGACTGCGCATACAGTATTAGCAGTGATTTCGCGCAAACGTTTTTTTCTCATTGGACGCGCTCCTTACAGTCGTAGCTCAAGTACCACGTCATGCACACGGTAAACCAGCGCATGGCGAGACGCGCATGCGGCGAGTAAAACGACGTGATGTCGTCCTCTTGCGGCACCTTGCTGACAGCCCCGAGCTCCGGGCTCAGGAAATTCGAGACAAACTCCCACAGCAGCATGTTGATGCCCGAGTTCAGACAGATGAGAATGGGCACGCGCAGCGCGGTAGGGAGACGCGATCGCACCGGCGCGTGTGACTTAGTCACTACTTCTGGCGCCTCGCGCTCAATGACTTCGGTGGGTGCCATTGTACGCCTTTTGTTGTTGCAGCGATGAAGTTTGGCGGCAATGCGCGAGGGAAAGCAAAAGGACCGGGTGAAGCGGGGTGGGAGGGGAGAAGGAATGAGCGACGGGGGGCTGATGACAGAAGAAGTCCGAGTCTTTGTGATGGGGAGACGAGTTTGTTTGGACGTGCGTCATGGCGCAAAATAGAGTACATAATAAGCCACCGGCAACCGTGCACTGGTTCGCCCCACGTCACGCGCTATTGCATTGTCGCTTTGTATGTAGTATGTAACTATGTATATATGTATGGATGGAAGAATATATGTACATATGAAGTACTATGTTTTCCGGCTATCGCAGCTTCATTGGTATGGCTGCCGTAATGGAGTTGCATACTCCCATAGCTTTGGACCCGGAGTATCGTATCCAGTCAGCTTCTTGTGAACATCGACAAGTATACCCGCATCTGTTGGCCTGTACAGATTGGATCCCAGTACACCCTGTTTCAAACGCTTTGTCTCTACGCCTGTCTTTCCGTCTACTCGCAAATTCACACACTGCGGGTACGCCTGTGCACCGTCCAGCTTCTCTGCCACGTGCAGTGCAAGGAGCTCGTGCCTCAGGGTATAATAGCCTGCTGCCAACACCTCTGGTATCTTGACTTCCCATGTGAAGTTGTTGGCAATGAGTACGTCCGTTGCCCATGTGCCACCCAATTCCAAAGTGTCCCATCCGGTACTATTGAGCCATGCCAGCTCGTCAATCTTGATCCAGGACAAGGTGTGTTTGTTTGCTTTTGAACAAGTCGTGTTGCACTTGGCAATATATGTCATGACTGCGCCAACGTGAGAGACTGGCCATTCATTCCATTTCAACTGCAATGTGTCGCCGGCAGTCGTGTTGACATGAAGTGCACCAGGTATGGCGTTGTCATGGCAGGTGATGTTTGACGTATTGAAGTGTGAGGGAGGCACGAAGATGTTGCCCATGTTCGCGGCTGACCATGCAGCCAATGGACGAGGCGGCGTCAATGTTTCAGAAGAAACTGGGTCCCATCCATTGTAAACCAGGCCAGCTGATGTTGTGATCTTCTCGATGCGTGCGTGAGCCGATACACCGACTAGAAAAAGTGACGAAGTCACGGTTGTCAAAAGCCGCACCATGGCGGAACAAGTGTGAGAAGAGAAGGGACGAAAACCGAGTGCATAAGTACAAGGCAGAGCTCTGGGGAATATATATTGGTACAAGTCTTTGTGGGGATCGTATAGCAATATCGTCATTATAGTTCCAATCGTTGCAGATTTAGCCATGCCACAATTCATCTCGACCGCCAAGTGTGATTGGCCACGGCACGGTGGGCGAGTGTCAGACAACGTGCCAGGGAACACGAAACAGGCCAAGGGCAGCAAAAAAATTGCCCTGACCAGCGCAATGTTTCGAATGAGAGGAGAATAGGCTGGCACGGACGCTAACAGAGCGGAACACGGGGCGGATTGAGTGGTTAGAACGCCGATCATTTTCAGTCCAACGCCATGCTGATGCCGATGTCGACAATGCTGTCGTAATATAGTACAGATAGTGGGTACATTCACAGTCGTCAGGTCCTTCTATTTGACCTCCTTTTCCAGCAACTCTTTTGCTTCGTTAACCTTGGTAGCCAGGTAAGGGCTGCCGCCTCGATCCGGGTGGTTTAGGAGCATCAGTGAACGGTGCTTCTTCCTCAGGAGTTCTTTTGTAATACCTCGTTCACTGTTGTTTGTCAGCATGCGAAAACATACATGCAGGCCGACTTACGGCAGCTCTAATATCAGCGACGCTTCTCTCCGTGTCATCTTGGGTTCAAAGCCGCCCTTGTAGTATGAGCGCCCCAGAGCACCAGCGCCCCCACCTGATCTCCGCAGAGCCACGAGAGCTGCGCGGCCCTATTCATTTGCGTCAGTATTGCCTGTATACAAGGCCTGCACATGATACGCGAGGACGTACGAAGAAGGCAGTGGCACCTGCGCCTAATATCCAAACCCAGGCCGACATACTGGTCCTGTGCGGGGAGCGATGAGAATGCGCGGTAGTTGGTTGGTGCAGCGGGTGGGGCGGATGCTACGGGGTGCAGGCGCGGACAATGTACAGAGGGGTGTTTGAGAGGATAACGTAGGCGGAGACTGGACGACGAGGACGAGAGAAGACGCAGCAGAGACGGGGCGATCGAGTCGATGTCGATAATGTCGAGGGAAAAGGCGGGCGAGGAATCTGCGGAGGTGCCTCGGGCGACGAGCGATGCAATTGGCCCTGGGGTGCACGCGCCACCCAAAATTTCTGGCCAGGCCAGTATACTGCCCTTTGCTGCACCACCACCACTACCTCCACCTCCTCCAATCACTCCCCCGCCGTCACCATGAGAATTGAGACGTGTATGTGTACATTATACATTGGCGCTGGTCAATACAGATACTGATATGTCCAGGCTACTTCTGCTCAAGCCCCGTCTACCCGTCCAAGGGCATCACCTTTGGTATTCATACATTCTGCAATGGCGCCACCACGACCCTCTTCTGACTGCGCACAGTGCGAAATGACGCCAAGAGCTTCCGCTTCTGCAAGAGCAAATGCCACAAGAACTTCAAGATGAAGCGCAACGTAAGCACGCTTCATACTATGCGCTCACCCCACCCCTGCTGACTTGGCTTTTTTTTCTTCTACAGCCGCGCAAGCTGGCCTGGACAAAGAGCTTCCGCCGCGCACACGGCAAGGAAATGACTGTCGACTCTACCCTCACCTTTGCTCAGCGCCGTAACGTGCCCGTGCGCTATAACCGCGACCTTGTCCAGACGACACTCAAGGCCATGGGCCGTGTATCCGAGATCCGCGCCAGACGAGAGCGCGCCTTTTACAAGGCCCGTATGCGCGGTAACAAGCAGCGCCAGCGCGAGGAAGACCGCAAGCTGGTCCTGGAAAACCAGCACCTGCTGCCACCCAGCGAGCGATTTTCCAAGGAGGAGCTTGAGCAAATGCAAGGCGAGCCCGATGTCCAGACGATCAAGGACAAGGTTGCTGCCAGGAGGAAGGAGCTTGAGGCGGAAGAGAGCGAGCTTAGTGATGTCGAGGAAGAGATGCTACCCAAGACTAAGAGCAAGAGGAAGATGAAGATGAAGGTCGGAGGTCGCGGTGTCGAGGCCATGGATGTTGACGAATAGAGCGACTCTCGGACCCGATACCTCATCAGCATCGGCCGACAGCGACAGCCCAATGACTGGCTTGGCCTCGCGAATAAAAAACGATTCTGGAGTCTGGCGTCACATTACAAGGGTAGTTTTCATGACCAAAATAGCTCGATACCATATCAAGAAGCTTGTTTTATTTCTCGCATCAACATCAACCTGCTTAACCCTGCTACTGCGTTTAATTCGACACTTTAGCAATCACCATTGATTCTGGGCCAATCACGAGCATGTGTAGCAAGGTATGTAGTAACTGCTGGCAGTACCCTCAGTTTACTTCTTAGAGATTTTTTGCTTTTCGAACAACCGAGTCCATAAACGAAATTGGACTGTTGCGACCAATTCGCAGCATTGAAGGCCGTTTGGCAGATTATGCACCCAATCAGAATGACACACCCGTTGGCTGGATCTGAGAGGGAAGTGTTACATTAACACGTTGATTTCTATTTACAGTGACCCTCATGGGACAACTTTCAAGTGTATACAGATATCTCTGACCGAAACTTATTTGTTCTCGGTGCAGCTGGCGGGCCAGCCGCTCGGGGCTCTTCCCGAAGTTGTGCCGCAAAAGTAAAAGGTACCGTTTGACGCCATAGCATAGTAAACGCCACCAGCTCCTTTGGGCAGATCAGACTAGAGATTTCCACGTTAGCATTACGATTTGGATAAGATGCTGGCCATTGCGCCCCAAAAAGAGAAACTTACGGTCCAGAGAGGAATGCCACGGAATTCTGCTCCGCTGCAGTGCGACGTAGCAAGGTTGCTTGCACTAGTCTCACGCGGTGGTTGACTCCTGTCAGCGGCCTTGATCGCAGCGGCAAGTTCTTTGTCGGTGATGTGAACACCGCCGTTTGCCGGGCAGTCAAGGCTGCTAGGAAGGTTGGCGAAGTCGCATAAATCGCATACCGCCTGTCTGGCCTGGACGTTGGGGAAAGCGGCCGCAGAGACGGCGGTAGCGCCGAGGGCGAGAGCGATGAAGGAGCTGGCGTACATGTTGAGGGTTTGTGTTGGTTCGAGGTGTGTTTCGATCTGGTGGTTCTTGATGTCGAGGTGGAGAGTGAATTCTAGGGAGGAATCTTTCATTCCTTATATGGTGAGTGAGCTGCTATCCATCATCAAAGACCCGACGAGCCGCCGAGACAACGGCATTAAACATGCTCTGCTCGACACATTACATACGTACTGGCTAGGTACTATTCGCAGGCCCGAGTCGTGCTAAGCTGAGATGTTCCGAACGGGTCCTGCGAAACAACGCACGGGTCCTCAATCTCGCACCATAGGGAGGCGATAGGCACGACGGTTCCCCATTCCAGTTAGTTATTTCTACCGCTTTGCCCTAATCCCTACACCCTGTAATTGTCCTTAATATCAAACGGCCCGAGACATATGTCCTCACCAGTGTCAGCCACGGCATGATGTGCTACTCCTTATAGTGCTAACATTCGATCATTCGTGTAAAGTATTGCAGCCAAGTCTCTTGTGCTTTCACATTTACCTTCCCGTTCCCACCCTCTCTGTCTCTCTATTTGTGCAAAATAACAATTCGCATTAAACAACTTCTTAGACACTACGTCATTCCCCCCACACCACCTCTCTTGTCTCTCTCATGCTTTAACCTCAGCCTTCTATACATAGCACATTACTAAACACTCCACCACCCTCCTCCTCCCTGGCGCAAACGAAAAACCCCAGATTATACCCTCGCCTGACACACCTTTCCCCGTATTCCCACCCCCTTGCTCACTCAAAGAAAAAATACGGATGTTCCGGAAGCAAGGGGATTTTAAACGCTTTTCGGTCCTACTACCAATCCGCGCGGTCTGGGGGAACCACGGGGCACACGGGGAGGCGAAGTTGCAGGCTAAAAGACAGTTTAAATGTGTAAGCAAGCCTATTAGGATGGGTTGTGCGCGTTGCATGGCTATACAGGGTTTTGTATAGCAATTAGACATGGATAGATATGCGAAAGGCGCGGAGCGTACAAGATGATGGCACGTGATTTTTGGGCATCGGGAAATGTACGCGGGTGTAATTTTCTTTCTTACACCGCTTTGTTTGCGGGCTGGTACGATTAAATGATGTCACTGACGTTCGTTTTGAGGGCGGATAGCGAGGAGGAATCGTGTGGAAGGTGGGTGGGGGAAATGATGAAAATATCACGAATGTGGCGCTAATTGTATACAGTGACGTTTGTGTACTATGTGGATGAAGGTGAGAGAACGTGGCGATAGTATGGCTGATCGGTTCGACAGGACACATAGTACTGAGAATAGAAAGTCCGAGTATTCACGTACTTGCTAAGTTACCATGTTTCGGCTCTTCTGCATTGTCGAAGGAGGGTACGGCACAGCATAATTAATGCAACATGCATAACTCCTAGTATGATAAAGCGTTTTGTCGCACGCTGCTTGCCAGCGTGTCACGGCATCAACTCGTAAGCTTGGAGCCTAGAAACGCAGTGGAGCTGTGAAGCTGCGTTGGCGAGCGTTTAGAAACTTTATTGGACTTGATGAGTGAATTCCCGTGTACTGTGTGATACAATAGCTGATGTTATGCCTTTTTTGGTTTTACGGAATTATTGGAGATGTCGGGTAAAGTTCATGCGGGTGTCTGGGGTAAGGATTGGATTGTGTAGGGTGTGAGTAAGATGAGTGGGTACGGATGTCACATGTGCTGGCTACCCGTAATAGTAAGATTGTTATTTTAAACACTCGGATATTATTGTATGCGGAGGAGTAGAAGAGTGAGATGTAGTTTTTGGTTTACACAGCCTTGATAGATTTGGCAGCTTTTTGTTTCGCCGATGGTCAGGGCCTGTTCGATTGCTCCATTTTCTGTCTTCGTTTGGCTACCGTTCTGGGTCAGTAGGTGTCTATTGGCGATATAGCCGGACTTATATAGGTTAAAATGAATAGCAGAAAGGGCTAGTCACGTGGTTAAACAGAGGGCTTAAATACTTATCAGAGACCTTAAGATCTACGTAGCAGGAATACGGGACTCTGTTTAATTGGAAGAGGGAAAGTGATATATTAAAATTGAACTGCACATATAGGGTATTTTGCATACGCCGGCGTTGTACTCACAGAATACAGCTCCATCTAGTGGTATTCAAACGTCCGTTTCACCGAACATGACGCCTTTTCCACCTGCCGTTTGCTGACGAAGCCCCGATCCGGTATAGCAGACTGAAACCAGACAGAATATTAAAGGCCCTGAGCTTACTCTATGATTGTGCTGTTTATGTACTGCTGGTTTTATCGTTTTGACGCCAGGCGCGAGATCCTATCCCGAAACTTGCAGGTCGAGGATGTGACGTCGATGTCGTCGTCAGAAAAGCTCGGGTATTGGTTGCGGTAATTATTTTCAGGGCAGAGCACATAGTAAAACAAAGATGTGGCTAGAGCGTAGTCTAGTGCTGATTCTAAGAGCTTGTTGCTTAGATTGATCGAGCTAAGGTTCCCGAGTTTACGCACTCCATGCTGTGTCTTACAATTGCTTAAAACAAGTTTTGCTAAAGTCAGCTTTGAGTGCGAAAGCATTACGCAGCCAAGACAGGTATGACCGGTAGCGGGTCTTTTGATATTGTTCGCGAAGTCTTGAAGCCGCCTTCGTGCAGCGATGCCAAAAAGCCAACCAAATTTATGAACGTATTTATTATCGTCTCGTGACTTGGGCGCAAAGCATCAAACTCGTCAAATTCGACACCCGCATCACATAACGTCTGAAGAATATCGCTGGCTCAGAACAATCTCTGTACATATATGACGTTGGCAATCATAGAATAAGCCTCGATGGGCGGAATTGCCGTGACTGCTCCCGTCGCCACCCACACGGGCATCCAGCTCGGCAATCCTTAGAGCTTATGTACTAGGACATTTGTAGTCAGCACATTATCCATCACAAAAAGAACGGCACTCGGAAGCATTTCATACACCATGCCCGATCTCAACCACAATCTCACCAAAACACACCACCCGAGTTTTGCCCTTCGTATTGTGTTGCAACAGCCATACAAGTACGCTTTATTTATAATCTGTTTCCGAGGTCCAATGGTATCCTGCTGGGCATCTGGGTATTTGTAGCTCAAGGCATCGCGAAAATTGCGCTGACAAATGAGGAAAACGCAATGCTTGTAGACGCCAGTGAAGGTGGAGACGAATATGAATTCACGGGATAATGTGTGCCAGCAATGCGGCAGCTCTCCACAAAAGCCTACCGCTCGTTAGAAAGATTCAAATATGGTCGGCTAGGACGAAAAATGAGAGTTCTGTGATGGCTTGATGGGACTGATTGATGCTTAATATTATGACTGTGTTAACTTCTCTCAGTTCAGCAACGTCAATGTGGCGTCGAGAATGCTTTATATGATAGAACTCTATATATACTCTCTAATGCAGTACTCTTGATAATATGTTAGAAATAAAAGTATACCTAGAAAACTATTCAACACTAGAGGCTCTCAAGGCCCTTGAGTAAGTAATCTCAGTTGTTTGCTACTGTTCTCCCAAACAACAGGATCGTCCACGGTTGTCCACTTCAACAGGAGCTCCTGAACAGCCTGGAGGGACCTATCGTCCTCAGTATCCATGAAGAAATCCTTGCGACCCTCGATTCCTTTCCTGCGCCTCTCCAAGTACGCGTCAAGGTCGTAATTGCTATCAACGGAGGCTGTGCCCCATGTTGCGGCAAGAGAAGCTTGATAAGTGTCGCTTGACATGTCCCGAAATTTCTGCATCGATGCATTTGCGGTCTCTGGTACTTGGACGGATGTTGGCTGATCGTGACTCTGCCCTGGCCTTGCAAGTTGCACTGCTGTGGATGGAGCCTCAGGTTCCTGAGTGGGCAGCAAGGGGTCCGGAAAAATGTTCGGCTGGGTGTCAGCTTCAGCATGGAATTGTAAGTTGTATTTGTCAAGCCAATTCCTAACCAAATACTTAGTGCGTTCACGATGCCGATCCTCCTCTGATTGTTCAAAAGAAGGAGTCCAAGGATTATTCTCTGGTCGAGTGATGGGTCTCGCTCGGCTTTCCGGATCCGATACATCTTTCAGTGGCACTGTGGGTGGAAAGAAGGATGCCCTGCTACCAGGATCTGGCGCTTGCCCTTTGCCCAGCGCATGTCCGGTATTTTCCCCCTCCAGGGTCGGATCGCCGTCCATAACGTGATCTTGATCAACCAACTCATAACTTTGGCTTTGGCTTCTATATTCGTCGAATGGTGGCAAATCTCGGCTGTAGTTTGGTGTGAAGTCGTCATAGTCGAAGTTTTGGTCATCTCCATTTATTACCATGTTTAAGTCCACCTGTTCGAAGCCCCCGGCCTCGAACTGTGGGAAATCTTTAGTGAGTTCAGGCTCGAATTCGGTGCTTTGCTTAAGAGTGCTTTCTGGGTCGCTTTCTTCCTCGTGAGCTCTGGGAATATGGCTATCCCACTGAACTGGCCGCTTTCCAGAGGCATTGGTAGGATGCGCATCGCTAATGGACTGAGATCTTCTCTTCTTATCCCTCAGGGGTTCCTAATTGATTTAGTATTGCATTGAAAACAATACCGTGTATTCTTGACTCACGTCTCTGTTTTGGGATTGTTGATCTGTAGAGATCAAGGGGTGGTCTTGTTCACGGCCCGTAGTTACATGGTGTTCGGGAGCTTGACTTCTTGCGGCCTTTATGATCTTCTGTCTCGGTACACCGGATCTTTCGAGAAGATCCTGAGTATGCTCGTAAAGAACGTCGACAAATACATCCGGTAGCCACCTCAGAATAACGATGTCTTTTGAGTGTTCCTGCAGCATGTCAAACACAGAAGCTATTATACGGTTACAATGAAACTTACTGCGCTTGTAAGATCAACAAGACCCGTAGATCGGAGATACGCAAGCTTTTCGGAGTCGCGGGATACCACTGGATAGATGGGGACTCGTTCAGGCACTGGCCCAGCTTCGTTGGCCTTGAGAGTAGATACAGCCGCGTCAACAAGTTCTTCTCTCATTCCGAATTTTGTTAATCCGTTCTTGATTCTGTCCATCAGAAAGTCATGTTTCATTTCTGAATCGATTGATCCTCTCGCTTTGCCCAGAGCAATGTTTTCCTCAAGTCGAGAATACTCCCATTTGGCCAACTCCAGTTTCTGGGCAGCCAACTCTAACCGATCAATTTGAGACCAGTATGGATGGACACTATTTGAACCGATGAACTGAGATGAAGGTGCGAGATTTGTGGCTTCCGCGGTCCTCGGGGTTTGGCTGTGACTTGTGGCGGTAAGTACAGGTCCATCGTCAGCTGCTGATAGAGAGAGTCCGGGCACTTTGAACTCTCTCGAGCATGCAGATACTCCGCTGCTAGATATTTCGGCCTCGTTCACCATCTCTCCACTACTTTCTGCTTGATGGTGAAACTCCTGCTTTGCCGCTTCGTTGGCAAGTACCAAACTTTTGAGGGCCAACAACTCATCGACGTCAACAGTATCCTTTCTATTCTCGTAAGCAGAGCGCTCAAATATCAGAGCGTCTAGACCTACGACAGATGCGACGTCACTTTGATTGCATAATTTAAAACTGCGAGCTCGACCAGTATGGTCGATTTAAGCGATTCCAAAAGCCGGCGAAAGAATTCGACCTTTCCTTTCCTAAAGATCCATATGATCTTGTGCCCAGTAGGCAGGCGAAATTTGCCGGCGAGCGGATTGTCAGACTTGGTCGCTTTTTTCAGGATATCCTCAATCTCAGTGAACACACGCTTGCACTCGTCAACGATCTTGATGCTCGTATCAAAAGCATCTTGTCTGAAGAGTTGAGCTTTTTGGCCAAATTCCATTGCCTTGGCAAGATCTTTGAGAACCTGACTGAAGAGAGCGATGTCTTTGGCGATGTAACTCGTCTCCTGCGTGTCTGTCAGTTTGGACTATCGAAGTCTCGAGTGAAGTCCCCACCTGGTTAGCTGAAGCGATAGCATCTGCAACTTGAAATAACCCAATGGAAAGCTGCGTTCCAATTTGAGCAACCTGCAATATACTGGCAACAGCTCCAATCTTCGCAATGTCAGAGAACTAAGCGGGGTGGTCGAACGTCCAGACATACCGCCTCCATCGTCGCAGGAGCTGGTCTGAAGACCTTACTCACAAGGTCTACTAGGGAGAAGCTTTCACCGCGCCTTCATATTGATACTCGCGCCTCTTGTTGCGGTAGTTGTTAGAGATATGAATGGAAGAAATGGGGGCCAAATAGTCGAGGCATACGTACGTGCGTGCTGAAACGGGGTTGACCGGTTTTGGTTGCCTGCTCAGCCACCAGCCCCACTCAGCCACAAACATCTCCACCGCTGAGTATGCAGGTGACATAAATGACATCAACCAGAAATGTTCATCTTATCTGGATCATAACAATTGTATTTCTCACATGAGGCTGTTTGAATGGTAGGGTACGGTTTAGCGCAGCGGCGCCTGCTTTTCGACGCTCAATGGTCATAGCTACTTCGTCAGCTCGGTCGCCTTCTCGCCCGACTCGAGCGGACTGGCGTCCAGGTTGGACGACAACATAGTCTATCAAAGCCTAAGCATAATCTTGGATCGTACGTAGGTATCCTATCATTCGAAAAATATCTTATATTTGTTATCGGAATATTGACCGTCATGTGTGACAGTACCTTAGAATAGGTGTGGTATGGATATTAACCATAAGAGGCTGAAGCACACATTTTCCTTACATGTTCAAAGTTACTTGACTAGAGTGGTACCTAGGTTATAGGCATATTTGTTACCTTATCTTTCAATTTTATGAGATGGTACCTATTGTGTACATTAACATCGGGGTAAAATGACCCTACCCGTGTCTGGCTTTCTTTGAGGAACCGAGGGACTGAGATCGCACTTCTCTTAGAATAGGAAATCTTTATGTCCAATTGCGATAATGATTAATACCGTATGGTGCCTTGGGTCATGATATTTCTGTTTGTAGGATGTATTGATCTCCACTCGACGAAAATCTTGTACTACGTGTCCTTCCTGTTGACTGTGCGTATCCTATACAAAATGTAATGAGTTTCGTTGACAAGAACAGGTTTCTTGAAATTTACCGCTAATCACTTGCAGAAAAAAAACTTATCGGAGACAAACTTCTCGCTAGCTGAGCTATACAACATACCACTGTGGTGCTACCTCAAAATGCTACGCTGGGTCGCATAGTAGAAAGCATGTATGGAAAGGCATTGCCAGATATGGCACTTGATAATTAAGGTTGCCAAGGGAATGTGAACAATTCAACTTACAATTACAGTGTAGGCTCGGTATTGCCGAGGAGCTCAGCAATGGACGGGTGCAGAAGATCGTTTAAGAGCACGTGGAGAAGAGCGTAACCGAATTCGTCATCTGGGCAATGAATCGGGGAACGAAGCTTAGCTATGAATCCATGTGTCTGTGTTCCTTGTGCCTTGGCATCTCGTATCAAGCACATCTTCCTTGGTATTCACGAATTTGACCGACTATTCCCAACGCAGCCGCGCGGTGGAGCAATGGCGGACGAAGTTTGTTGATGCGGTTTTCGTGCGCGAAAGTTGTGGCCGTGATTATTCGAGAGAACATTGATTGATGTACCTAGAAAATATATTCAATTAGAGACTACGACAACTCCGTCTGCCAAGCGACTACTGCATCTGGGCAAAAGCAAAGCTATGGAGATTTCAGAGGATTTGCACTGGGCTCTTGCAGGGGATCACCTGCCTTATCCTTGAACAAGTGTTCGATGCGCATGTACTATGTCTTGTGGATCTCATGCTTTTTCCAACCAGGAGCAATGTAATGATGAGCAGGGGCCTGTGCGGATCAGCTGGTATGATTTTGTAAAGTTGTACACACGAATAGTTGTCCTTCTGTCACAGTCCTGGCGGCAAGTTGATCATCATCAAAACGCAGCAGTTGATTGGTTAGAACAGCTGCTTTTCTAACAAAAATTCGCCAGAACCAATTGCTATGTCCTTGGCAAAACATGATTTACAACATGAGTAATGACGAGCAGTGATATTCTTCCCACTAGTGGTTCACTGGTTGGATGGAATGTTCCATGCCGCAAAGGTGTGGCAGTGCACTACTTGGAATAGAAACTTCTGCAGGATATAGCACTTAATTTGACACTAAGTGGCAGGTCAACTGCTAAATTGTTCCGCGTGACAGTTAAAAGAGGCTGTTATGGCACTGCCGGGAGCTACCCTGTTTGGGTATAGCGCCTTGGCTGGGGTCCTGTACTTAGCTCACCTCCGCAACTACCGGGATAGACAACACTTGTACCATATACTGTTCTGATACCTTGTCCCTTTTGGCGGTCGTCCCGGCCGTGACAGAGGCTTCCATATGCTAAATTTATTGGACAATGTCATTGCATTTTAGCGCTCTTTACCCAGCACTGGAGAAGCGCAGAAAGTTGTTCGCCACCTATTGGATACCAACTGGGGTCAGAATAGTCTCAATGCGGATATAGTAGGTGTATGTACGTACGTAGTAGTGGCACACCATGTCTGCAATCGTATTCTGCACATCCAATAGTAGCAAGGTGGCGAACATTCTCTCTGTCAACTAGAATGCGTCCCTGACTCTAGCATAGCTATTTTTTGGTCTACGATCTACAAGGTGGCAATCTAAAGAATTACAGACCGGTTCTGGAAGGCTTGATTCTCCTTATCCTAGGGATTTATGGGTCTAAACAGCGCTAACTGGCTGGGCAAAATACGATCGCAGACATGATGTACTAAGTAGGTAAAGCGATGCATCAATCTATACCCTGTTCGCTGTGTTGTGAATGAAAAGGTATCCCTGTGGGGAAGAGACCCATATAAATACAGTTCCTTAAATAGCTCAAGTGGGTGAGGCTGGGGCAAGGAAGCAACTGGTCGAAGCCGATGTTACTCTGAAATTCCAGTTACTGGGGCGACCTTTACTGTCTAGCGAAGCAATCCCCAGCTCTGGCACACCCATTCACCATCCATCAGATGACTGCAGTGTTCTCTGTGCTACAAGGATCACGAAATTTGCCTCTGTCCCATGAACAAGATTCTACACTTCAAAAGATTTGGTGAGATCCATGCACGCGACCCTCAGGCTGCTGGCAGCCGGTAGTACAATGCCGATGATACCTAGTTCCGCTGAAAGAAGGCGGGCTGGTGCCAATACTCGCTACGCGCTTGAGTGGGTAATTTCAGGGTTGATCAACCCAGCTTGGACAGAGAGCTAACCATGTCTAGACCAGTCTTATCCTAGCGTTTCCCCCTGCACCCAAAATTAAATTGCAGGAATCAAAGGCCGCTCCCTGAACGACGCGACCCCGGGCCGTTCCTCAAGCCACTCATCGAACCTCAATTCATCGCACTACCATGACTGTAATATTCGTATCCAGAATACGATGTCACTACGCCCACTATTAACACGATAAGTTACACCATGCTTGACTGAGTCCTGACACGGAAGTAGTCGATTTGGCCGTTTGCTCCTGATCGTCGTCCTAGTTAGCGAATGTACCTATATAGTTCATTGATAAACCGTGTCGTCTGCGAGTATCGTTCTCCAGTCTTTCATTTCCATCATTCTACAGTACAAACCCAAGGACATCATGAAGAGCAACCTTGCAATTGGTCTTGCGCTGATTGCGCCCAGTTCTCAGGCGTATGTCTGGCCCAACCAATACGACCACATCGAGGACCTGTTATACAACCAATTCGGCTACGCCAGAGATGGTACTTTGGGCGATCGTACGCATTACCTTTTCTGTATTTATGGTCTAATAGACAACTTACATCAAGACAGAAGTCAAGTCGTGCGATTTTGGCGCCGGCCAACCTGGTATACAGAAGGCAGCGGAGTGGGTACGAACCGCCTTTCACGATGCTGTGACACACGATGCCTCTACGAAAATTGGAGGATTGGACGCCTCGATCCAATACGAGCTTGACCGACCAGAGAATCTTGGCGCTGCGCTCAACAACACGTTAGCAGATCTGGCTGGCGCCTACGATATCCGCAGTTCGGCAGCAGACCTTCTCGCATTGTCGCTAGTCATGTCAGTGGATCGTTGTGCGAACATGTACGTACCACTAAGGCTGGGCCGGAAAGACGCGACAGAGGCCGGCATCAAGGGAGTACCTGAGGCCCATACAAGCCTCGAAACCACCCGCAAGCGATTTGCAACTGCTAGTATTAGTGAAGGTAAACTCGCCGTCGTATGTCACCTCATAGATTGACTGAAAGCTGACTTTCGCTAGTCGACATGATCACTTTGATTGCTTGTGGACACAGCATCGGTGGCGTTCACTCCGTTGACCACCCTGAAATTGTGTCTGGTCCAGTTAGCGCAGAGAACAAAGCCAGTTTTGACACTACCTCAGGTGCTTTGGACAACCAAGTGGTGGTGGAATACCTTAACAACTCTACCACAAACCCGCTGGTCCGCAACGCCAACGATACATTGAACTCCGATAAGCGTATCTTCGCTTCTGACGACAACAAAACCATGAGAAAGCTCGCGGATCCAGCCTATTTCAAGTCGCAGTGTGAAGGTGCCTTTGCACGCATGCTAGATCTCGTCCCGGGAGACGTCACGCTCACCGAGCCCCTGCAGCCAACAGAAATCAAGCCATACCCCACCAAATACGAAATCAACAAAGACGGCGGTGTTGACTTCAGCGTTCGCATCCGTGTCCGTATCACACCAGTTACCGGCCGTGATCCCGCATCTCTCACCGCATCTATTATTCCCATTACGCGCAATGGCACTCTAGGGGAGGAGATTAAGGGTACGATGGCCTCATTTGGCGGTGGAACATCGTTCGGATACCGTAACGAGAACTTTCAATGGTTCGAAGTCTTCCAATCACTCAACGCCAGCGACGTTTTTGACTCGTTCAAAATCCGCGTCAACGGCGAAATCTACGACAACGGCGGAACAGGTGGCTATCCTGTCAATGGCGATGTGCTTTTACAAACGGCACAGACGTGCGCCACATTCAATTCAAACAGAACCGTCGACATGACGTTTGTTGCTGCTATTTCAAAGAAGCTGTTGGCCGGCGGAGCTACCCCACAAATTCGCGTGGTCAAGAAGACGGCAGTCCAAGGACTGGTTATTCCTAAGCTGAACCCAGTCGTGATCCCTATGCAGCGTACCTCTCGAGAGACAGCTGGATACGTGTACTACACTGCTACAACGAATCTCAATGGGGCGAGCGTAACTACTACCTTTGATATTTTGGTTGGCGATTCAAAGGTTGAGTACATAAAAACTAGTACTGAAAACACCTGCAGCACTTGAGCATAGACAACTGTTAGATTTAGACTTTCTTCGATACCAAAGAACATAGACTAACGCTTATTTAATAAATTCATAGAGATAGTCTTGGTATAACTAACCAAGGTTCTAAGTTACCTTTTTAATTTCGCAACAAGTATTCAAGTGAAGCAGTGCACTATCTACATGATAAATCCAACGTTTCCATAACCATTCTTCCAGGTTTTATCATTCCCGATCGATGCCAATGCGCAAAGTTCGTTGACCAGATCTACCCATACTGACCGCCGCAAGAAGGACATTCGATTATTGAAGAACACCTCAGCAATCGAAATCAATCCCCTTTTCGGTTTCTGAGATTCTCAGTAAGGATTATTTGAGTGTTCGTGCCCGAAGGAGCTTCGTTGAAATTTTCTCCTTGATTGACTGACTGCACCTTTTTCCCCGAGGAAGTTTCTTGTATGTAGCCATTTCAGCTATAGCTCATGTTAGTCACTATATCCAATTAAAACAAAATGACTGCTAATCTTCAGTCCTCTGTGGCATCTAGTTTTCTCGTTTTCTTGACGAGATTCTTGCAAGTCAGTTCGAGAAAGACTTCCGCCGTGCTTCTCAAAACCCGTCGAGGACTGGTAACGCTTTTGTTCGTTCATGTGACTGCACTATTCCTGTTTTACGTCTCTATTTAATGTGGAGCAGTGGGTCTGCGCCCGCCCAGAGCAAACCCTCCACTCTTCTTATCTGGCTGGTTATGCTAGTTTGCGGAGGCGGGGTCATGATTACCGCGTGCTGCGTAAAAGCACAACTTGTTGGTTTGTTGCCACTCCGTTCGAGGGTGGGCCTTGTTTCGCTAGGGATGTCAATAGTGTACTGTATGTGAACCGATGAAGTGCCCGCGTGCCTGTCAAGTCAAATCGGTTGGGTACTCATGTCGGATTTGCAAGATGGGGAACCGACATCTGTTGAGATAGCAACTCACATGATCTTGGTGAAGCTGGCATACAGAATGCTACTCATCCGTCGGTTACTTACTCTACATATACCTTCCTGTTCAATGATTTGATCCCCACTTGCCTACTCTGTTATCTATGTACTTGAGGCCACCTAATCTTCCATCGTATGAGGTGTGGACCTTCGGCTATCATGTGCATGCACTGCCGGTCCTAGACGCCTGGTTGTTGAAATATGCCAAGTCCGTCACGAAAGCCAAGAAATCGTGGTGTAATGTACCCATGAGCGGGATGTCAAAAATGATGGAGACGATTTGTTGCCAAGGCTTGCGTTGTGTAGTGTAGCGAACGGGTAGCGTTTTCTTCCCGCGGGTAAACGATGGCTTGGTGAGCGGACTCGCTCCTCATTCTCAGGCTCCCATACCAAAGCCATTCTGGGTTAGATGTAAACCAGGAGGTATACCTGAATTGGGACAGAAATCGGAAGCCGTTCGGTCGGATGTCCGCTGTATGGTCACATGTTCACCACGTGGGTGGAAAATTCCCGGGAAACAAGCACATTTCCTGTAGCCAAGTGATGACGGCGGCTCCTCCAGAATCGAGCTGAGGGGACTATTTACACTTCAAGCGAACTAGAGCTCGAAGAGGAGAAAAAAATGGGTCGAAGCACTGCCAAGCAAGAGGAATGAACATTGGCGCTGCGGTGGCAAACCCGAGTCCTTGGAAGAAAGCATGCATGAGCAGAAGCTCCGTTTTACCGAACACGGCGCCGTTTGCAGCTCCGATGTAGAAACAGGAAACGGGGCTGAATCCACCCAACAGACCCTGTGTGCCTTTTGAGATCCCGCGGGAACATGACTTTGCGACTCCGGCAATCAATGCGTACCCGCTCCATACCTACGGATGCCCTCTGAAACCTCTGTGCTACATTGATCAACACGCGTTTGAGTTACCGTAGTATATACCATCTCGATAGCCAAGTAGAAGTAATGGAAAAGTTTACACGGTCTGCACAGTCTACACAGTTTACACAGTTTGCGCTTACCGCACCATTCCTTCCACCATGAGCGCAGCTATTACTACCCATCCGGTTGACCGGAAACAACCCTCCACAAGCCTCAACACTCCATCTCAAGCGATAGCGCCCAAGAAAACTACCCCGACTGCCATCGTATCGTTATTCTCTGGCGCCGTCGCCGGAGGTGTTGAAGCCACAGCAACATACCCGTTCGAATTTGCCAAGACACGCGCGCAGCTCCAAGTGGGCGCTGGCGGCTCAAAAAATCCCTTTACCGTTCTCTCTCAGGTCGCCAAGACGGATGGTGTAAGGGCCATCTATACCGGCTGCTCTACGTTGATTGTAGGCACGGCTTTCAAGGCTGGCGTTCGCTTCTTGTCCTTCGACTCCATCCGCAACCGCCTTGCCGATGAACGCGGTGTTCTCTCACCGGCTCGCGGCATGCTCGCTGGCATGCTGGCAGGTGCTGTTGAGAGTGTAGTTGCAGTAACACCGACAGAGCGCATCAAGACTGCTCTGATCGACAACGCAAAGAGCGGCGGGCAACGCTACCATGGAGGCTTTCACGCTTCGAGGGTCATTCTACAAACAGACGGTATTGCTGGACTATACCGAGGGCTGGTGTCTACAACTGCAAAGCAATCAGCTACTTCTGCGGTTCGCATGGGATCGTACAATGTGCTCAAAGAGTTTGCGCGGCGGAAAAACCTCAAGCAGAACAGCGCACTTACTTTTGGCATGGGTGCCGTCGCCGGTGTCATTACCGTCTATGCAACACAACCTTTCGATACTATCAAAACACAAGCGCAGAGTGCGCGGGGCGCGAGCACAAAGGATGCTTTCCGATCGGTCTTGTTGAAGGGAGGAGTGCGAGGATTCTGGAGCGGAAGCACGATGCGGTTAGGGAGGCTGGTTTTGAGCGGTGGCATTGTTTTCACAGTTTATGAGAAGGTCGCATATCTGCTGACGCCTTCCAACCAATAATCCAATCGATATCATTTTTTTTCTGAGTCTTGTTAATGTATTTCTTGTTTGTTTTAGGGTATTAATAGTAGGTGAAGGTCGGGGTTCAAGGACACTGTGCTAAGCGTCATCTGATCCCCCAAAAAGATAGTTGAGATACTGTTGTCGGTCTTGTAGAACACCAGATCTGGTGCTATTTTTTGTTACTTTACATTAGCGCTATCAATAGAGGTCCACTCTCTAAAACGTACTCTCGGAAATTTGTTGTATCAATAACTATCTACATCTTACTCTAATGCGCTTCCTTTTTCTAACAGGCTTTTTGAAGTATTGACTACGATACAATAAGGCTACGGACTTTGGGGATTATCACTCCCTAAAGAAGAGAGAACTAACACAGTTAAAGAAGAATAAACCCAATGCTAAGTGCACTTTACACCGATAGCGTGAGCGCTATACATCTCACTGGGCCAAATGAATTCAGCCGTCCTTCGCTTTCATTTTGTCATCGGCATGCCATGATGAATCTCTTGCACGAGCTGCACTTGTCCATCTCCTTGTGATATAATGATACTTGGTGTTCCATATGCCTACACCGGAACGTTCCCGTGGCAACTTGATCCCGTGGCGGGAAGATGAGAGTGCTCTTCACTACCCGCGGGACGGCAGTGGGACGGCTTCCCGAGGGAAAAGACCGGTCTTGGCCTCGTTACGAGGGCGGCGCCGAAGCCTTCATCCTAGCTAGTCTGACTGAACGATTAGGTTTTCCCAACGACTAACGTTTTTCTTGTCCAGCCCAGCCTCAGCCCAGCCTCGGCCCATCCCAATCGTTCGTTGTTTGCGGGGCCCCGCACCTGTCATTCATCTGGGGGATTCACCAGCACCTGTCATGCGAGGAAGGTCTATCCAGATGGCTGCATACACCATGATCAAGCCTCTTTTCTGGGCATCCAGTCTGGGCATTCAATCTGGGCATTCAATATATATAACAGTATGGAGCGCATCACTATGGAGCCAACAGCACGGGTGTCCATCTTACTTCCTAGCTCTTTTTTCAACAACAAAAACAACTCCTGTGCTACATAGACACTTCGGTCGAGCGACATGACGGAAAAACAATCTGTCGATTTCATCGACGAGAAGGGCGCCGATGCCGAACTCAAAGAAATTGTTCCTGACCGCCAGGTCCTAATCACACCTCAGCAGATTCAAGCCCGCTTTGAATCGCTCCGCGACTTGACTGACGAGCAGATGACTGCATTGAACAAGAAGCTTGTCAAGAAGCTCGATTGGCGACTAATGCCTTGCATCACTCTCATGTTCTTGATGAAGTAAGACCCTGATTCCGAAAACTTGGCCTGCACGTGAGCATAGTTGACAGTGCATCTAGCTATCTTGACCGTATCAATGTCTCAAACGCACGCCTCGCTGGACTTCAAGAAGATTTACACATGTCAGATACACAGTGGAACACTGGCATCTCGACCTTCTATGTGGGTTATCTTGTCGGTCAGCTTCCCGGTAACCTTTGGCTTGCCAAGGCGGATCCCAGGTTGCTTTTGCCATCCATGATGATGGCTTGGAGTATTGGAACGATCTGCATGCCGGCCATGACAAGCGGTGCTGGATTCGCAGTCTGCCGTTTCTTCATAGGGCTCTCAGAAGCACCTTTCTTCCCGGGCATTACACTGAGTAAGTTCCAGCCTGTACGCCAGACACGCTTTGAGAAGATTTGAAACTGACAGAGGCCAGTGACTTCTTCATGGTACACCAAAGAAGAGAATCCAATGCGTATGGCTATCTGGCACGCAGGAAACACCATGTCCAACATCTTGTCTGGTTTCTTGGCCGCAGCTATCCTAGAGAACATGGATAATCTCCTCAAACTACACGCATGGCAATGGTTCTTCATCATCGAGGGCGCCGTCTCCATTCTCGTAGCGGCCATTGCCTACTGGGCGCTTCCGTCATGGCCACACAACACACGCTGGCTATCGAAGGAGGAGTCAGAAATGGCACAATACCGTGTCCAGGTATCAAATGGCGGTCATGAAGAGGAGCAGGGTGGAACATGGGACGGACTTAAGGAAGCTGCCAAGGACCCATTCACCTGGTTCTTCTGCATGATGCATTTTGCTCTTGTCACCGCTCAGAGTTTCAAGGATTTCCTGCCCTCGGTAAGTCATTCCTCTCTACTAAGCTACTGAAATTATCTCTCGACTAACCATTCTGCCTCACAGATCATGAAGACCTTTAAGTTCGACACTCTTACCACTTACCTCGTCCAAGCCCCACCCTACGCTATCGCATACGGAGTCGCCTGCGGTCTCGCCTATACTTCTGGTCGCTTCCAAGAGTCTTTCTATCACATCGTGATTCCTATCATTTTCAGCGCAGCAGGCTGCGGCATGCTCATTGGAACGCTCAACATTGGCGCCCGCTACTTTGGTCTCATCCTCCTCATCAGTGGCACCTACTCCGGTCTCAATCTACAGCTTAGTTGGGAAACTACGCTCGTCCCCGCCCCACGTAGCAAGAAGGCTGCTCTTATCGCTATTGCCAACTGCATCAGTCAAGTCAGCCACTGGTTCAGCCCCTACTTCTTTCCAAGGTCCCAAGAGCCTTTCTACAGACTCGGTGGTGGCTTGATCTTGGTGGGCTGCTTGATTTGCTGCATCTCAGCCAGCTTAGTGAAGTGGCGTGCGAAGCAGCTTAACAAGAAGCTCGATGAGGCTGAAGGCTGGTCCGAGCACACTGGTGTCGAGCGCGGATGGAGATATGTGTATTAACGTGTTTGATGAGAAACGTTCCTTGCAACGAATTAACGATTTGCTTTACGTCAGTAATCTATCATTATGCTGCGCGCGGTATAATATACTTTGTTGTTTTTTACAAGTAAAAGATATGAATTCATGACTTCCATGTTTATTCTATACTCGACAGTCTACTTTCTAGCCTACAAGAACCTGCTTACTTTCCATAATATGTGACTCTGACCTTTGGTTATTCAAAGGCTATACTCAGAAAGCTTTTGACATTGATCCAGGACGTCATGTTCATTCCATCAACAATCAAAGCAAAATCAACTATGCTACAATTTCCACACTAATCAACAGAACTCCAAACTAGATTTTGTACTTTAAATCTACTCCTTCACCTCATCCCTCACAAACCGACTCGTCCCCGCAACCTTGACCGCCAACAACCAAATACTAACATCACTCATGATATCCGCCGTCGCCACATCCGCCCCTACCGCCTTGGAAAACCAATTTCGCATCTCCACCGCCACCAGCGAATCGACGCCGTACCGATAAATCGCTTTCTGCGGGTCGATATCGTCTTTGCTTACAACCAGCAGACTAGACAGCTGCGTTTGGATGGCCCCAACAATGATATCCGTGGCTTGCGCCAGAGACTTTGCTTCGGACAGCAAGTGCGAGGGCCGCGATTTATCTGTTTCGGCGGTGCTGGAGATACGCGCAGGGAGCGTGTCGAGGTAGTGGTAGATTGGTCTCGTACTGCCGAGGGGAGCCACGATACCCATAGCACGGAGATCCGCAGGGAGAGTTAGTGGCGTGATGATTTGCGAACCCACACTGCTATTATCTACGCGGCTGGGATCGCAGCAGAATTGGAGTAAGGAGAAGATGTCTTGCATGGATACTTCTTCCAGCATACCCCGAACGCGCAGGAGAGCTTGGACTTGCTCGTTTTGCGCGACGTAGCCGACGCCTGTTACCATGCTGAGGGCGAGCGTGTGGGCGCGCTGGCCGTGGCGCATGCGGTGGGCGGCGAGGGCGTCTTGGTAGGTGTTTCCGGCTGTGTAGTTCGATTGGCCGAAGGAGCCCATTATGCCTGTTGAGGAGGAGAGCATGACGAAGAAGTCGAGGTTGGGAGGGAGGAGCTGGTGGAGGTTCCAGGAGCCGTCGACTTTGGGGGCGAGAGACTGATGCCACTTTTCGACTGACATGTTGGTGAAGGATGAATCGCGCATTACCATTGCTGCTTGGATGCAGCCTCTGATGTCTGGGAGATCGCGGAGAGAATCCAGCATGCTTTGGAGCTGGTGTTTGTCGGCGATATCACATACTGGTGCTTTGACGGTGGCGCCTTGTTCCTGGAGCTCTTGTATGAAGTGCTCGCGATCAGATCCGGTCCCTTCGACTGGAGAACGTGATGGCAGTATCAAGTACCGGGCGCCTTGCTGCACCATCCACTGGACGATGCTTTGGCCTATACCACCGAAAGCACCCGCGACAAGATAGCTCGCGTCTTCATGGAAGAGTAGCTTGGAAGGACTCGATGCAACTTCCATCTCGACAACTTCATCGCTGTCCATTTCAATTACAATTTTAGCCATAGTGTCCTTGTCTTGCAGAGCACGGAAAGCCTTCTCGGCCTCGCTTTGCTTGAACACAGCCAGCGACACTTGTGGCATGAGACGACTGTCGTCAATCATCTCGCAGACATTCTTGAAGATCCCTTCAAACAAACGGCTTTCCGCTAGTTCCTGGAAGTTGATATTGGCGAATGTGACATTCTTATTCGTCACCACTGCCGGTAACGAATTCTCTTTTGGACGGCTCGCCGTAGAAGCAAAAGCATGCTTCTCCCCAACATCAACTATGCGTCCAAACGACGCAATACAGCCGCTTGAACTCTTTAAGTCCTCCGTAGAGCCCAAAATGATATCTATACCTCTACCCTCAGTCTGACGCCGGATTTCGTACTCGAGATTCGGATCCCCAGTAACGAAAATAGAGGACCTGGTAATGGGCCCATAGCGAAGCAAGCAATCCGCCTGCTCTTCAGACTCAACCACTGTAAAGATGTTCGTGCATCCCCGATGTATACACATCTTGAAAGCGGCATGCCCCAGCGCACTAGTCGCATCGTGAATGAGTACATTGTCGCCGAGCTTGACACCCGCAACTTGCATCAGGGCATAGTACGCCGTGCAGAAAGCTACAGGGATCGCAGCTGCTTCGGCAAAGCTCAGATTCTCTGAAAAGTCCATTTTCTCTGGTATCTTGCGCAGCTGCTTGTAGCTACTCACCGCGGTTTGTGCAACGCCGTTGCGTGTGATGCCGAAGATGCGATCTCCGGGTTGGAAATGTGAAGCGCTGCGTGATCCGGTTCGCAGTACGATGCCTGCAATTTCGCTGCCAAAGGCGTCGTCGTGGATCTGGCCTAGTGCGACTTGAACGTCGCGAAGGTTGAGGCCTACTGCTTTGACTTGTACAAGGACATCGTCGCTTCCAAGCGTGTCGTTTTGGGTATCATCTTGCTCGTAGTGCAGCGTGTTGAGGATGCCCGCAGCTCCGATTGTGAGAACTGGATTTTTAAGTTCACTCCATGGTTTGGAAACAGTAGTCGCGACATCTTTGGACTGTGGCAGTACTGTCGCGGCCAGCTCTGCATCATCGACTACCCGTGGTGTGCAGAGAACGCCATCAACTTCCCAATACTCATCTTCAGGATCACTAGTCTGATCCGCGAGCTTTGCGTCTAAGATTGCCATGATATTACCCGCCAACTTCTCGAACCCATTCTCGCGATTCAGACTAACACTGATAAGATGATAGTCTTCGGATTCCGTGGCTAGCGTACGAACAAGGCCTGATACAAGACCTTCTGTAGGACTCTGGTCTAATGCTGAATGTTGAAGCGTAGGCCAGATGAGTGCGTCAGCTGTGGAGAGGAGTTTTTTGATTTTGTTCAAATCTTCGTCTTGCATGAGGCGCAAGAGCGTCCCATCTAGTCCAGGAAGAAACACATAGGTAGCCTTGGATAAATCTTTCTCAGGAACGGATTTCCAAGATATTGGGATTAACGAAGTATTACAGTGTGAGAGTGCGACCTTTCCAAGCAGATCTGCTAGATTACTTTGCAGAGAGTCACACTCGTCGTACACAACGTAGAACGGTAAGTCAGAGTAAAGTGATTCTCTCTCTTCCGGAGTCAAATCGGAGAAGCTGGCCGGTTGCCAATCAATGCGATATAAAGTCGGCGGTACTTCTCCCTCATCCGCAGCTGCACCGCTTCTTCCAATCGTCGAAGTCTCCAACTCCCCGTAAAAGTAAAGCTCTTGATCCTGCTCGTCCGCTGCAGTGACATCAAACAGCTTGTTCCGGAACCCACAACCCTTGACTTGCGCGTTCACTTTTACACTTTTTGCTTCGTTCGATGCGCGCAGCAGATTGGACGAAAACCAGGCGTTGGTAAAGCCTGTGGGTACTGTTGTTGCAGACGCATTCTTGGAGAAAATTGAATAGGCAGGGAATGTCGTTTGCAAGATGGTGTCTAGCGCAGCGGGGTGAATCAAATGGGCATCTGTATATGTGAATTTCGCATGTTTCTGCCATTCGGCAAGGCCGACTGATGCTATTGCTTGCTGACTCTGCCCATCCCACTTGACATCGTACATGCTGCGGAAAGTGGCACCGTAGGATAGCCCTGCCTTGTTAAACGCATTGTAGATTTCCTCGTGGCTGATGTCAGTGCGGCACTGCTTTGCAGCCGTGATAAATTTCTCAGACCTTTGAGTCTGTTCAGTTGAAGTCTCGCTTGGGCTATCGTATGTGATTGAAATAGAGCCAGAGCAGCAAAGATGCCATGTATCATTCTCATACACATAGAGCGAGAAATGGCTCCACGAACTTCCTGGTTTCGCTTCTCGCGCACCTACACTTCTGGGACGTAGCATAAGTTGTATCTCCGTTCCTCGGGGATTCTCAGATAGTGTCATCGGTTTCGTGAACGAAACATCTTTCATTCTGTATCCGGAAGCATCGGCACCTGCTTCACCGTAAAACTGGCGCACTGCCTCGATAGCCATGACTAGCATGCCTGCTGCCGGCATGAGACAAAGACCGTTTATTATGTGGTCTTTCAAATACGGTGATTGGTCTAGAAGGATGCGGTTCGTCCAGCGTGCCTCCAGTTCGTTCCAGTCGGGTGTGCGGGACCCAAGTAGCTCGTGATGCACAAACTTGGTTTGGCGGTATTGGATACTTGTTCGACCTTCTAGCCAATATCTCTTCTTGTCTTCAAATTGATAGCTAGGAAGGGATGTGAGAAGCTTTGAATCAGAACTGCGGATATTATTGACTGCCGAGATATCGACAGATGTCCCAATGGTATGCAGTTTTCCTGCGCACTGCATGGCTGTGATATCTGCCGCATGATTGCGACGCAAGACTGAAACATATTCAGATTTGACGTCTCTCTCTGCAGCTTTGAGGATATCGCTGAGAGGAGAGCGCAAAGCAGAGTGGGGTCCGATTTCAACAAAATAACATGATGATGTATCCGGTCTTGTACAGATTCCTTCCACGGCGATTGAGAATTTGACAGAGCCAGTAAGATTCCTGTTCCAGTAAGCCGCAGTTCTCAGTTCAGCGAGTTGATCCAAGGGTTTTCCGGTGACGGTGGACACGAAAGAGGGCTGATCGTCGAGCGGTTCACCGGGCTCGATCTTTCGAAGAAGCTTGTCGTAGATTCCAGCTACTGGCTTCATGTGATGAGAATGGTATGCAACATCAACTTTGAGGATGTGTACTTCGATATTTGCTTCTTTCAGTGTCGATGAAAGCTGATGAATAGCGTCGCGAGGACTAGAAAGTGTAAAGCTGCGCAAACTGTTGTAGCAGGCTATGACAATGGGGTCTTCCACATGTGATTCATTCTGCTTATCCATTAAGTGCTTCCAGGAGTCCAACGGGGCCTGAACAGCAACCATGGCACCGTTCGATGGGCTTAATGACTGAGTGATGCTGACCGCAAGACCCCTGAAGTATGCAATCATCCATGCAGATTCGCGTGAGATCGCGTGGCTAGCGTATGCAGCAGCGATCTCGCCAGACGAATGGCCTACTGAAATAGATGCTCGGATTTTCCAGGAAGTTAGCAAGTCAACTATTGCAACCTGGAGAGCTGTGCATATCGGCTGGCTAAGTTCCGGTTTGTGGATAGCTGTTTCGCTCTCCGATTTGTTGCATATTTCATCTGTAGTAATTAGCTTCGATGGATGGACTTGGAAAGATGTTGATGACCATACCTATCAAAGACCACGAACTTCCCAGCGATCGAAAGTACTGGTCAGCTTCTCGCATCGCTTTTGAGAAAACATCGTATCGCATGAGTTCGCGACCCATTCCATGCCATTGTGCGCCTTGCCCGGTGAACACGAAACAGATATTTGTATTGGGCTTCGACCTTACAGGCGGAGACCATGTCAATTCAGGCTGGGTATCTGAGAAAGCCACGCAAGTACTCTTCCATGGAAATTTGGTACGTTTCTCTGCCAGAGTATATGCGATATCGTTGAGTGTTTGGCGGCGATTCTCATCATCCAAGTGATCGCTCATCCACTTCTTCAAGGCATCAATTGATCGGCTCACTGCTCGTTCATCGAAAGCAGAGACCACCAATAGCTTCGGGGTATGTTTGCTGTTTTCATTAGGGAAAGTATTGCTTTCGTCGTAATCACCTGCAGAACCAGAAGGCGTGTGGCCACAGGTTGTGCTACCAGAAGGCATAATTTCGGAGCCATTCTCGTTGCTGGAAGTGCGGCTCAGGGTCGAATTGTTGCAGGGATGGACGTGTTTTGCTTCCTCAATCATTCGGACATCTGCAGTGCATTGTCTTCCTTCTAGACCCTGCTCGCGGAGAAAGTTGAGTGCATCATCGATAACAACGTGTGCATTCGTTCCACCGTATCCGAAAGAATTCACGCTCGCACGTCGGACTCCACTCGTCGGCCATGATACGGGTTTCAGCGGGAATCGCAAGTTCGGTCCAGCGGCCGTAACGGCAGGGTTGATGCGCTCAGGATAAACATTCGGCGGGATGATACCATTCTCGAGTACAAGTAACGTCTTGATGACCCCAGCGATACCACTAGCGCCTTCAGGGTGACCCATGTTGGATTTGAGTGCGCCAACGAAAATCGGGTCTTCAGGCGTCCGAGCAGAAAATACACTATTGATAGCGGCAGCTTCGCACGGGTCTCCAGCCTTTGTACCAGTTCCATGGGCTTCGAAGTAGCGAGTTTCGTCAAGACTGAGACCGGCTCTTGCATACGTCTCGCGAATGAGGCGCTCCTGTGCGGATTGGCTAGGCGATGTAATACTCGGAGTGTTGCCATCTTGGCCGCAACCAGTCGACCGAATCACACCGCGGATGTTGTTTCCGTCGGCAATAGCTTCTGAAAGCCGCTTGAGAACCAGAACTCCAAACCCCTCGCCTCGCGCATAGCCTGAAGCTCTCTCGTCGAAAGAGTAGCATACACTGTCTTTGGACATCATGTTGAGACTGCTTAATAGGGCCGTCGAGTCTGGGAGCAGACACAAGTTGGTGCCGCACACAAGAGACTGATATCGTCAGTAGTCTACTCTTACGATTGAAATCTATCCCAGGTAGAAATTGGGGGCCGAAACCGTCATATCAGTTTAAATATCACCACCACTTTTGAGATGCTGCTCCTATCTCTCTCTGTTTTTTTTGTTTGGGGGAGCTATGGGATTAGACTTACCATGTTAACGTTTCCTGCAAGTAACTCCTGGCATGCAAGATGAAGAGCAACAAGACCACCAGAGCAGGCTGTATCCACCGTCATGCTGGGTCCGCTGAAATCATAAAACCAACTCAAACGGTTTGATAACATAGCTAGACCACTTGAGCCGACGATACGATAGTCACCAGGCATTTGTGCATCTCTCTGAGAAATTTGGCTATACTCCTGTAATAAGCAGCCCACGTGAACTGATGTTCGAGTGCCCACAGCATCTTGCATAGGAATACCAGCTGGAGGGGAATAGGATTAGTATATGTTTTCAGTAATCCTGGGTTATTCGCATACCATTTTCGAGAGCATGGTAACTCGTTTCGAGCAGTAAGCGCTGCTGTGGATCCATGCATTCTGCCTCAGCCGGTTGAATAGAGAAGAACGGTGCATCGAAGCGTGCTGGATCGTCGGATAGAAAATGGCCACCGCGATTCTTCACAGTGCCAGGTCGATGACCATTCTCCTTATAGAATCCATCAATGTTCCATCGGTTCTTGGGAATCTCGGTCATGGTCGACCGACGCTCAATGAGGAGTTTCCATAAGCTCTCTGCGTTTGTTACATCTTGGGGGAATTTAAAGCCAAAGCCGACGACTGCGATTGGCTCGAAAGTTTTGGTTTCGGGAGAAGTTGGCTGGGAGCCTATTTGGGTATTCGAGAGCTTCATTGCGAAAAGCGCTTTGCGCTGATGTTGTGTTTTGTGCGATCAGCTGCTTAGTAGGTTTTTGGTCCTATAATTGTTTCTCCCATCGCTCACATGTACTTCGGTAGAACAAATTTAAGGCTGACGTAGTGAATTGTTTCGAACTCTCAGAAACACATCATCCTTTCATGTGTAGAATCGTATTAGTTGGATGTTTTTTAAGGTATATGCTATAGGAGTGTGTTGATGGAGCCAAAATAGGGCATGTGCAGATGGAAGACCAGATTTTAAAGGCCCGAAAGTTAAACAATGCGGGGAATAAAAGAATAGTATCAATCGGGTCTAAACTGAACAAGGTTATATACTGCGTTAGGCGGCGTGTTGCCTAGCTGGGAATGGCTCCACATATCCCTGAGACGGGAAGGCTGCATATGCATGCACGTATATGGAGCAATCTGTGGTGACTGTTATGATACTAGTAGTGTGGCAGGAGTATCTAGATTCCACGACATCGGGTACCCTCTTTTGATCAATGCATCATATAAACATCCTGTTAGCACCCTACCTTGGAAAAAAGCCCCCTTGATCCGGGTTATGGGAATGTAGCAGATATGTGCTGGAGCCTGTTGATTGTCGGTTAGAAGGTGGTCATGCAGCTTTGTTGGACGCCTGATACGTGAAGCCAGGCCCAAGCTGCATGTGCGCTCTTACATTTTTACCGTTTTGATTGTGCGTATACCAAAAAACCGGATAATTGCTCTCACGAAGAGCTTAGAACTTCCTGAACGTTTCAATGGATATAAAAGCAATGTCGCAGAGCTTGCGTTGGGTCATGGATTTGGGAGGGGTCGTGGGCGTGGCAAAGTTGCTCTCGTATCTGGATTAAATGAGGCATTGGTGAGGATTTTAAACCAGTCACATTTGAACACGACAGCTACCGAATCAAATCTTTGAAAGAATCGTAGGTGAGTGACAGGTAAGAGATTTAACAAGCTTACAAAACAATGGGCAAGGGCAAATGCGGATGTGTGGGTCTCTGCGATTTCAAGTCGTGGGGGGACGCGTCAGGCACTCGAGTTACGGTCTAGGTCCTCGCGAGAACCACCAACTGGATGAAGACCTTATCCTGCCAAGATCCTTTTGGTCTCCAATCTGGTTGTAGTTCCCATGTAATTCGTTGCACGACAGGCCGAATCATGCATCTAGTCTAGCCATTGATAATCCGTTGGGCTCCACAAGTTCGCTTCGACTTAATGCGAGCTATTGACTCCGCGCGGATGTCTGCTAGCTTGCCCCGAACGCGGCCTGCAGCACCCGGCTTTTACTTCCAGTAGAGTGCAGAGCGGGTGGATTCGCAAAGGCATCAGCCACGTCTGTCAATCTGGCTAGCACGTGCTCGGGCCAGATTACCCAAATACGTTACCTCTCGTATAGATGGATCGATGCTAACACTAACGATTCAGTTCCGTGGTATATTGCCGAGTAAAAGAAATGGCAGTTTGAAAATATGAATATCAGGCCGATACACGTCTCATAAAGAGAGATGGATTGTATTTGAACTTTACAGGACCTTGCTGCGAGTATGAATGCTCAATCGGTGCCCGTTAGCAACCCCGCTTTGACATTTCCGGATATTATTGAGAGGACCAATCGTTTCAATCTGCAGTCGTGGCAAATCGCAAGATCTATGACAGGGTTTACCAAGGACGTGTCGACTTGGCCCCCAAAACTAAACTATCGTATGCGACATGACATGGGCAATTGGGCGCCTGAGAAAGACTAGATGTTTTTTTGCTCCGATTTGGAGCCGTGTGTTCGTTATCACCATTACCTCCATAATGGTGCGAAGCACTATGGTCGCATCGAGTCACCTGGCTTCTCAAAGGGCTTTGTGTGGTAAGAAAATTTTGGACAAAGCTATACTACCTGCGGGTAGTTTCGAGGTTCTGAGCTCTGCTGCATGATTTCCTTGACGAGAGAAAAAGGTGCCAGACTCAAGCTACAGACAGCATCAGGAGCATGAAACGAATGTTGGTTCGTAGCTTCATAGGCTCTATGACGGTCCTGAGGTCCCAATCTTGGAAGTGCCGTTCACACACCACCCAAGCCAGGAATTCTTTGTCTTGCTCTGGACAATAACAAAAGGAACATGTGTAGATCCAGAAGAAACGTCTCTTGCAAACCACTCGTCACCGTAGTCCGCCTTGATATCAGTTTTTCCAACTTGCGCATGATTCAATCATGGAAGTTTTAATACGCGCTGCTTGCCATCGTAGGAATATAGATAATGATGAAGGGGCCATCCAATTGTGCCCTGGATCTCGCTCCGTTTGCTGATGTAGACAGGTGATAGCTTCATCAAACGACCCGCCCACTCGGTGTGGAAGTGTAAAGAAAACTTTGCAGGATTGATGATCCTTAAAAGAGAGGGATGAGCGGCTCAAGATATGCATAATGAAATCTAAAAAAAGACATGATGAGCCGCAAGGTGCGGCAACCGGCTGAGCCACCACGTGTCGTTTCAGCCGTCAGCACGTCAAAGGAACCGTTTCCCGGGTATCGGGACGCAGTTGCAGAAATATTCTTCCAAGATGGCGTTTTGCGTGGATTAATACAGGGGCAGCATGACAATATGAGGGCAGGAATAAGGACAAGACTGCGTGGTGGCGGGGCAGCTTTTGGCAGAGCGGCAACGGACGACGCGGGGCAGTGGCGGGGCAGCTTTTGGCAGCTGGTGAGTCGACGGCCACCTCCGACGGCTAGCCATGGCTCGGATGGTACGATAGAAGTCTGCCAATTTGCCTGCTTCAGCAAAACTCATAGCACCGCAAATTGTTCCCAGGACTTCCTACTACATCAACATGGCCGTCCAAACTGCACAGGGTCTCGCGCCAGAGCAGGTCGCCTTCTTCAATGAAAATGGATATCTCCTGATACCAGACGCTCTGTCACAAGACACGGTCAAAGAGCTCCTAAATGACACCAGCAAAATGCTCAATGACTTCTCGCTGGATGACCATCCCATGACCAAATTCTCGACTGGTGGTGAAGACGGCGCGGACCATGTAGGGGACAGCTACTTCTTGGAATCCGGAGACAAAGTACGCTTCTTCTTTGAAGAGGGTAAGTTTTGATTCATATGCTGAATTGACGTCACGTCTATGAGAGACCAACTGGGCTGATGCAATGTCAGACGCTTTTGACAAATCCGGCAATCTGACAAAGCCCAAACATCGAGCAATCAACAAGATTGGTCATTATCTGCACGAGCTTTCCCCTTCATTCCGCAGCATCTCTCTCTCGGATCGCAATGCTGCCATTGCCTCTTCGTTGGGATTCCGCGATCCACGGGTTCTCCAATCCATGGTTATTTGCAAGCAGCCCGAGATAGGCGGTGCTGTGCCACCTCATCAGGACAGCACATTCCTGTACACAGACCCGCCTAGCGCGGTGGGTTGGTGGTATGCCCTCGAGGATGCCACAAAAGAAAACGGCTGTCTGAGCTTCGCTGCGGGGAGCCACAAGCGAGCTCCTATTGAAAAGAGGTTTGTGAGGACAGGCAGTGGAACCGGCTTCATTGACAATGACGGGGCCAAGTTCCCAAACAGCATAACACCCGAGATTCAGGATGAGAAGGGGTATGACATGGTAGAGAAGGAGGAAAAGTATGACATGGGCGAAGTCAAGGCTGGAACCCTAGTCCTCATCCATGGCAACATTCTCCACAAGAGTGAGAAGAACACGAGCGAAAAGAGCAGGAATATATATACATTCCATGTTATTGAGGGCGACCAAAAGTATGATGAGAGGAATTGGCTGCAACCACCTGCACAGGGTTTCTCGAAATTATATCAGGAGAAGACAGCGGCAGCGAGTGGAACGAACGGACTGGATTCGAGCAACAGACTTGCAAAGGATTGGTAAACGTGTTATAACATATTTATCTACTACGACTTGCTTTGTACGCATAAGCCGATCCCTCCGAGCACGAATGCCATGCCTATCCAAGTGTCTGTGACATGTCAGCTTCTGAGCCGCACAACTATTAAACGAGCCGAGCCTAAACGTACCTCTACTGATGACCTTTTTCTCTGCCCACCATTCACCTAGCACAGTGAACAGGAAAGCGAGTGAGTTTGTGATGGGCACCGTGAGACTCAATTCCGCCTTGCCGATCAATATGAAGAACCACACGCTTCCAGTGACATTGAGCAACAATGGTATTGCGTAGGCCGGTCGACTAAGTACTCCAATCACAGCATAAAATACACCCAACACTTTTTTCTTGAGCCATGAATTGTTCGGATCGGTAAGGGTAGGGCGTTGGGGCGGCGTATAGTTCCTGGGATGAGGTCAGCATGGTCCGATAGGCTAATGGTCCGTAAAGTAAGACATAAGGTTTGACGGAAGGAAATTAACGTACATTGCAGCCTTACGCATAAAGGGTGTCGTGAGTCCCCAGCATGCGCCAACCATGAGGAAGCCCAGGATCCAGCGAAAGATGGAGGGCTGAGGCTCGTTGGCAATGGGCTCGTCGGGGTCCATAATGCTATAACAAAGCCTATCAGAGAACAACTACAGTCTGGACAACAACCGATGACACGAATAACGCAATTGTGGACGCTATTGCGATTCGATACATCAAGCTGTTGACATGGGATGAAAGCAACGAGTTGGTGCTTGGCTGGCGCGCTACTAACTTGGGCCGTGCGCAGGTACACAACATCACATTACCATCCATCCCTTCCCCATCAGTTCGTCCTGACAACGATTGACCATCATCGCTCAGCATTCATCCACAAACAATGAAAGACTTGTCATCCACCATCTGAGTTTACAGCATACCGCGGATTGACTCCTTCGACCCGTGCCGACACTTTCTCGAGGACGAAAAGGGGCCGCATCCCATAACTCAGCCGCGCTTTGAACTTTTCGACAACTTAATGGCTTTGCCATGATTACCACCGCTTTGGTGCCTAACCTGCTCACACGTGTGATTTTTTGTGCTGTGCCCGACATCCGCCGGCGGAATTTCTTGGCCAGAGCTCATTCGATGGCGTAGCAGGACCCTGCAGAGGCAGGCATTTTCTTTGATCCACCCTCCCGGGATTCGCCCTAGTCAAGCCATGCCCCAGGTTGCCAGCCTATTCCTGGTATTCGTCCACACAGGCAATTTACCTGCCTAGTACTATTCAGAAATATCGCTATTGTTGGAAACTATTCCCGTGCGGCAATGTTGTATCTATCGCCATGCGCCGGAATGATACGGCAATCTACCGTAGCAACTGGGCACCTGCAATGAACGTCATCGTGGATGATTTCATAACTATGCCTCATCAACGGCCTCACATGGGCCAAACCACCATATTCCGAACCAGCTCCCACATTCTCCATTTGACCTCACATGCGAGTCGGATATCCTTCGATACAAAGAAGTCACTTGTCGACAAAGAAGTAGACTACAAGCTGATTGTTGCATGACAGGCACCCGCGGACTAGAAAACTTAGACTAGACGAGTGACCCAGTGCTATGTGTGTGAATACATACACTGTGTGCCTACCATTGCTATGGAGTATCCAGACATCCCGGTCACCTCCGAGTATGCCACTGTTGACACTCAGGCAGTGCAGGTGCCTCCACACTACCTGAAACCAAAGGGCTGAGGCTTAGTTCATCGTTTATCCAACCCACCCTAGGTCAACCCAATATGTCCTAGCGTGCTAAGTTTAGACGGGATACACCTTGCGTGAAAGATGGCCGTTGGAAGCCTCTGCCACGTTTGGACGTGTGAGATCATATATCTCTCGTGGGGTTTGTTCGAAATGTTTGAGTCTTCGCATGATTATCGTGTCATAAATCTTGTTCCTGCAGGCCTACGAATACTCCCGCCTTCGTTAATTAGATACAAGTATCGCGTCGCGATTGTCTATTTACACTCCGCATCTTCACCCAGTTCGCTCCACGACATATCCCGCCTAGTCTCGAATACATCAACCGCGTCGATTACTTCTCAAATAACATTTTACTGTGATCAGTACCGCACTGTCCTTCTGGCAGCATCATGTCAATGCAATCAATTTGCAACAGCGAGCCAGAGGGTGTGGACCTGGACAACTTGTTCGAGGGCTATGTCGACACGGATCTCCTATGCCCTTTCAACAACTCATCGTCTGCTCAATCCAGCCCAGATGAACTGGCGTGTCTCCTGGGGATCGCTTCGTCGAATGACAGTGACATATTCGGGGCTAAATCTATACTCAATCGGGAAACAAAGACTGTTTGGCACAAGGCTCTCCAGGAGTGTGACCAGAGCTTCGCCTCACCATGGTCCGATTATTCTGCCTCTCCCTCATACGTTACTTCTCCTTCTGCTGCAGAATATCACAGCGACTCAGAGTCGTTGAGCTTTCCAGGAGTTATTGGATCAGTCGGAGAACAGTTGCGGTCCATGTCCCAGCCTTGCACACCGCGACCCCACACATTCCGTCGGTCACTCGAGAAGGCTGTAGCCTTTCAGAATCATATGAAATATCGTGGTATCAGGAATTCATCAAAGACGTTACCAACAAAGCCTTCTTCCATAACGATGCAGGCCTCTTATTCCCGTCCTTATACCCCGGATCTTTGGAACAGCCAGGCGACCTCGGTAGACATCGTTTCGAAAACTGGATCTGAAGAGCCCGCTTCGCTTGCTACGCTATCTGAGTTTTCCGAGCATGAGAACAAAGACAGCCTTCTTGTCCAAGACTACAGTCAGGTGCAGACTCTTGGTCATTCGCTACTGCCGACGAATGACGAACAGTATTTCTCACACTACCAATCAACCACTTCAGCCTCCCTAGCAACGGAAGAATCCAACACAAACCACCACAATAGCAATATCGACCTCAGTTTTAGCCCTGGCAATACGTCTAGTGCAGTCATCTCAGCCTTGTTGACGCCACCGCCATCCCTTCCACTAGCCAACAAGCCGTGGATTCCCGACACAACACCCACACTAGGTTTTGACTTCTCAGCGTCACCCGACCTAGTCGACACCAGCGACACGGCTAGCTGGTGGAACAGCGAGTCTACTGCTACTACCTACTTCACAAGCCAAAACACAGAATTCCACGGCCTAGGCATAACCTGCGACCCCACCCCCTTCAACTACACCGCCCTCCCCGCGCACATTCTTCCCTCCTCTTTCACATCCCGTATCCCCTCCCCAACCTCTCCACCCCGCAAATCTCACTCCCACCCCCGCCCACGCACCCGACCCAATACCTCACGCCCCCGCCGCTCCAGAACCTCCTCCTCGCACCCTTCTTCCCGCATCACCGCAGCAAACACGGGCTTCGTCAACTTCACACCCGAAGACAGCAGGAAAATCCTCACTGGCGTGGCGCCGAGCGGAAGCAGCAAGACGAAAGCACGGCGCGAGAGGGAGGCGGCGGAACGAAGGAGGAAGTTGAGTCAGGCAGCTATGAAGGCGGTGTTGGAGGCGGGTGGGGATGTTGAGAGGATTAGGGGGTTGGAGGCTTTGGTTGTATAGTTTATATACGGGGATTTAATGCTTTATGACGATGAAATGGACTTGGTGACATGGGGTATACAAAGGAGCCAGATATACGAGATTCTTCTATTAGAAAAACATGCAAAATGTCAAGAAACCCCCTTTTTCGATACTCAAACGTGAACAAAAAAAATCCTTAATTGCAAAAAAAAAAACAAAAAAAGACATTGGAGATTTGAAAGAAACCGGATTTTCGTTTTGATAAACTCAACCGCTCTCCAGAGAACTTTGATTTCTGCTTTTTGCTTTTCTGATTTTCCAGAGGGAAGTTGGGAAAAAAAAAAGGTAGTACGTAAAGAGAGATTTGGAAACTTGTAATCTTGCGAATTTTCTTTTTGGCAATGTGGTGTAAGGAGTAAACAGGCTTCTCTGTATTGGTATAGACGAATTATGTGATTCTTGAGATTTTCTCAATAATTCTAGTGAATTTCGAGGGCCCAATGTACCCTTCTTAAAACGCTGCCAGCTATGTCGACAAGAAGAAGAAGAAGGAGGAGGGTGAAAAGTATCTCGTCTCCTCCATAGGCCCCCCCGACTCGTAACTGGAACAACCATCTCCACCCGTCCACCTACCCAACTACCCTCTCAACCCCCCACTATATCAACATTTCCTTCCCCACATATCTCCCAAAAATACTTTTTTTTCGTACTACTCCCCACCCCCAAGCTCCAACCTTGCCAGCACAGCCTCCACCAGCGCCGTGCCACCCGGCCCCCGCTCCATAGTCCCCAGCGCCTTTTCCTCGGCCTCCAGCTCCACCGCGCCCTCGTAAACTTTAACAATCCGATCCTCATCCACCTTGGTCCCACACGCCACCATGCCGCGAATCAGGGTGCTCACCATCAAGATTTCGCGGGTAAGACCGGGTTCGATATCGTCGTTTTGGCTCGAATACAGCGTTTCGATTGCGGACTCGTCGAGACTGTTGATGCCGACTTCCTTTGCGTCGGCGCTAGTGGTGATGTGTTTGCAGACAAAGACGTAGCCGTTGACGCCGAGGATAATGTCGATTTCGCCGGCCGCCGTGTTTAGTGTGAAGACCTGGCGGCGGCTGCGGACTACGCCACCTTTTCGGCTGAGGATGCCGCCGCCTGCACCCGTGATGCTGGTGAAGACGCCGTTGCGGAGTTTGCCGTATTTGAGGGAGCGTGTGTGCAGCGAGGCGGTGCCGTCTTGGTGTAAACTTTGGACTTCGGCGACGAGGAGATCGCCTTCTTGGAAGAAGGTTCGGATGTTGAGCTCGTCGACGGTTGTACGGCGGCGGAGCACGCCGCCGGGGAGGTTGATACTGGAGAGTGGAAGGTTGGCTAGCATAGGCGCGGCGATGTCTACGTTCCATTTTTTGGTTCCTACGGTCATGATGCGGCCGACGACTAGGTCGCCAATCTCGGGTTGGTAGCGGGCGCGTAGTGGTTGCACGGATAGCAGTTTGTTAGTTTTGTGCAAGGTGCCTGCCACGGTGGATATTATGGTTGTCGATCCGGCTGGCTGTGAGGGAATATATGTGCCATGGCCACGCATCCATTGTGGATCAGAGGTTATATGTTCACCGGGCGTGACGATGGATTTGGAAGACGAGATCGCAAGATCGTCGTCGCCCATTTCAATATCGGAGTCAGACTCATCGTTTGCATCGCGCCTTGGAGGCGGCAGTGCGCTAAATGGTAGGACAGAGATTGGCATTTGGACGGTGCGCGGATACTCTCTGTTGGGTATCTCAGTATGGTGGTGGTGATGATGTCGTTTGGTTTTAAAGCTTTGGAAATTTTGGCAGGGATTAGTAGCTTCATGGGGACCCCTGCAGTGGAGCTACTGCACCGCCATCTGCCCCATCAAAATCTCCACCCAATATCTTCAACACAGAACATGCATGGAATTGAACGCCAGACATCCGACCGATCGGCAGAGGGAGGTTATGGTGAGGGTGTGGTCAAAGGATGGCAAGGAGTAGATGTATATAGTGCTTCAATTCTATAGTAAAGCGCTGGGTGTTCAATAGGATAGGGATAAGAACGGCGTGATAGGTATGTCGCTCATGCTGGCGCTGCGTAACGGAATCGACAGTTGAAGCTGAGAATAGCTACCCGTACTTACTGTTTCCACTATCTGCTTTAGTTGCTAGTTTTAATAAATCTTGGGGGTTTTTTTTCTCAATCAAATGCATCTCAGAAGACCGAAGCTATAGGATTGTTTCATGGTAGTTTAGGTTGTTTTCCCATATTGCTATCCTAAATTATTTTCTGTGCTGTATGTGATTATTCACATACCGGATACTAATGATATGATATCGCACTTCTTTCCTCAACACATAGCCGCAGCTCGAAAACTGCACTCAAAATGCCAACAGCCCCCCCTCCCCCCCCCACACCCCATCGCCAACACGCAACAAAACTCACATCTCTATTTTTTCGCCTTGACAGCCCCCTTCCCAGCCTTGGCATCCTTGACTTTCTTCTTCTCCACCTCCGTCTGCGGCTCCTCCATACTCTTCGTGCCCAACTTGGGCAGAAACATGCTCACACGCTCCTGATAAACCTTGTACTCAGGATACTTGCCCGCACTCAGCAACTCAGTAAGCCAGGTGCTGCCCTGGAATAAGGCCAAGTATAAGGCTGCACCGATAGCAGCCCAGTTGTAATACGTCTCCGTCTCGAGGCAGCACCATTGGTACAAGAAGACCCAAAAGGCTTGTTCGGCGGCAAAATTGGGGTGGCGGGACCAGGCAAAGAGGCCGGTGGTGTTGAAGCCGCGGTCGAGTTGTTCGCGCGTGTACTTCTTGTTAGCCGGGACTTTGGCAGTGTTGCGGTATTCGTCTCTAGCGGCGTAATAGTTCCATTGTGCTTGATCGGCGAAGAATTCAAGGACGACAAGGGCGACCATAGATCGGCCGAAGAGGGAGTCGTACGAAGAGATGGTGTTACCAATGATTCTATTTGCGAGAAGCAAAACGTACGTGGGTGTTGTAATGATCCAGAGGAGCAACTATTTGTTGTCAGTAAGGCCTTAGATTACGTGTCAATTGGGCATATATGTGCACCTACATTCTGATAAAACGAGATGAAAACGACATTCATGACGAACATGGCTGGTCCGCCAATGTAGTCTTTTACAATATTCCACCTGTAATCCTCACTTCCAATCGTGTATCCGCCCTTGCGCCAGTAGTTGAAGGTCAAGCGAGCGCTCCAGATGATGGAAACAGCCATGACATGATCTAGCTTTGTTGCTGGCAGGCCGTTCAAATGTGCCCATGTTGCATAGTGTATGTTGTACAGGGCAGGTAGCAAGCTCCAGATTCGGTCGACCTGCGAGTAGTTGCGGTTGATTTCGGAAAGGACAAGGACAGCAGGCGAGAGGAAAAGGGTGGCAAAGGCGAATGAAGATATGAGCGGGTTAGTGCTGAGATAGAGCTCCTTGAGCGCCTGAACGTCCGAGATACGTGCTACGACTTGGTACGGCAGGTCATAGAGTTGCGGTAGGTACGGCTCGACTGTCTTGTGGAAATCGGCACACTCGGGAAGTGAGGTGACCACCGGAATCGCCATGTTGAGGTAAGTGCGCGGGTCAGGCATTGTGCCAGGTAGCTTCAATGTCTCGCTCGTGGAAGGCGGACAGGGGATGTGTATGTGTGTATGGACATGCACATGCAGGTATGCAGTAAGTATGAAATCTGGAGGCGGACATGACCTCATGAGTCGCTGCTGTCCCCGAGCAAGAATGGCTTAGCGCCCTGCAAGAGCGCCCGTGCAGCTTTGTGACGCGCTCTGCATCGGCCTGACGCGCTTTCACATGACCGTGAATATCTTTGCCTTGGCCATGTTGCCTCTCTTAGATAGATATACACAAAACTCAAAGGCATGACGCGGGTGTTGTGCGTGGCAGAAAAGCCTTCCATCGCAAAGGCAGTTGCAGGCCATCTCGGTGGGCAACCCCGAGCTGTGAGTTGCATACCTATCATCAGGCTTCTTGAGGCGGACGGCTGATATTATCTACCAGGAAAGCGTTCGGGGCATCCAATGGGTCAAGAACTACAAGTTTGATTTTCGCTTCAACAACTGGGGCCAGTGTTCTGTCACCTTTACCTGTGTTGCTGGTCACATTGTCAGCCAGGAGTTTAACGACAGATATAGAAAATGGCACTCATGCCAGCCCGTCTCTCTATTCGAAGCACCGATTGTGTCTGGAATAGCAGAGGTGCGTGGCAGGACCGTCGTTTCACCAGTCTCCACTGACCCGTAGCCAGAACAAGAAAGCTGTGGCGAGTAACATCGAGACCCAGGCGAGGTACGCGTCAATTCTGTTCATATGGACCGATTGTGACCGTGAGGGCGAGCACATTGGGACCGAGATCCGCGACATTGCACTCAAGGCGAATCCAAACATGCAAGTGTGGCGAGCACGTTTCAGCAATATCGAGCGAGCGTCTGTGTTACCTTTCTTTCATATGCAAGCAGTTGACTAATTTGTCTTAGACATGTCATTCAAGCGTCACAGAATCCAATCCGTCTGGATGAGGCACAGGCGCAGGCCGTCTCGGCGCGGATTGAGCTGGATCTGCGACTGGGAGCCGCATTTACGCGAATGCAGACGCTAGCGCTCCAGAACATGATCCCCCAGCAAGGCGAAGAGCGAGGCAAGCTAATCAGCTACGGCTCTTGCCAGTTTCCAACTCTGGGGTTCGTGGTAGACCGCTATTTGCGAGTGCGCAACTTTGTTCCAGAGCCATTCTGGTACATCAAGGTGACACACGAAAAGGATAGCATTGATGTCAAATTCAACTGGCGGCGGGGCCACTTGTTTGACCGCATGGCCGTCATTCTCATCATGGAACGCTGTCTGCTTTCCAAGACTGCAACTGTGACGAAGATGGCAAAGAAACCTACCAAGAAATGGAAGCCGCTGCCTCTGACGACTGTTGAGCTACAAAAGAATGGAAGCAGATTTCTTCGCATGACGTCGCAGGACGTTATGAAGGTGGCCGAGGACTTGTATACCAAAGGCTGGATCAGCTACCCGCGCACGGAAACGGACCAGTTTGATCGCGGCATGGACCTGCGAACCCTTGTGGGGCGGCAGGCTCAAGATGGTCGCTGGGGGCTATTCGCACAACATCTGATGAATGGTGGTTTTCAGCAGCCTCGCCAGGGGCGCAACAACGACAAAGCACATCCTCCCATCCATCCAGTAAACTATGTGGCACCTACACAGCTCAACGACCGGGAGCGTGCAGTGTATGAATTTGTGGTTCGCCGGTTCCTAGCTTGCTGCTCCGAAGATGCTGTTGGTGAGGCTACAGATATTGAAATTGAGTACGGAGGGGAAGTGTTCCATGCGCACGGCCTCCGGGTCATTGCAAGAAACTACCTAGACGTGTACCCGTATGACAAATGGGAGAGCAGTCAGGTGCTGCCACAGTATGCGGTAGGAGAAGAGCTTAAGCCGACCGAGGTGAACATGGTTGATGGTCAGACGACGGCGCCAAGCTACCTTACGGAGCCCGAATTGATCGCACTGATGGACGCCAACGGAATTGGTACGGATGCAACCATGGCCGAGCACATTGCCACAATCAAGGAACGCGAATATGTGATTGCGCGGCCCAAAGGCGGTGGGGGCGCTGGTGCTAGTGGTGGGAATGGTGCAGCAGCAAGCAGAGGGCAAGGGCGAGGAAGAGGTTCGCGTGGAGGGCGTGGTGGGCGAGGCGGCGCAGCAACAGGACAAGCCGGGGGAGGGAACACGGGCGGAGTTCAAGAGTTTATCCCGACGACGCTGGGGGTTGCGCTCATTGAGGGGTACGACAATGTGGGGTTTGAGACGAGCCTGAGCAAGCCGTTTCTCCGTAAGCAGGTAAGTAATGGATGGGGGTGATGATGCACGTGGGGTGGTGAATGGCGAAGGCCCAAGACACTCGCTAACAAAGCCCGGCAGATGGAGGAGCAGATGAAGGCGATATGCGAAGGCCGCAGCACGCGCAACGACGTTGTTCAACAAAACCTGGAGCAATATCGGGTAGTGTTCAATCGCACGGTGCAGCAGATCAACGTGCTGAAATCGGTACGTGTCGGAATTTCTTTGTTATTATTGTGTGAGCCAAGATTGTCATGTGTAGTGGGATCGCTAACGTAATGCGTGTGGCTAGGCCATCACCAAGTATGTCGTCAACGCGAATCACGGGTGAGGGCTTGTCCACGCGGGGCAGCATGTCGCAGTGCTCACGTCACGCCTCGGGTTATGGGGCATGTTGGTGCGTTACGGGCTGGATGTCTTGCAGAGCGAGCCTGTCGGACAAACACGTGTGTCGAGGGTGTTGCTACTGCGGAGTTTTGTCACCTCAACCTGCGTAGAGTACAGCGAAGTCGGACCTTTTTTTGGCGGCGGCGTGACGACCCCCGCGGCACGATAACGCCAATGGGGGGTTGTGGGCGCGAGGCATGGAAAGACGGATGGCGCAGCGTGAGGAGCCGATATGGATGGTTGCTGATATGGGCCTTGTAATCGGCTGCGAACGGGTCACGATGAAGCCAACGTCGGAGCATGGCCACGGCAAGTTGAGGGGGAGACGGTGTGGCGGCGTGGGACTGTTCTTGCCGGTACATGGTGAAGTTAGTACTCCTAGTATGTAAGTATGGATGTATGTATGTAGCATGTAGGGCTAAGGCGTGTTGCGTAGTGTTGCCCTGCTTCTACGCACCGAGTCCCTGCTTGGGGGGCGAGGGGCCAATTCCCATGATTTCCATGACGGCTGCTCGAGGTGCGAGGTGGTGGGAGGCAGCCAGTCGCTTCCGAGCCAATCAGCGGGCGGACAGGGGGGCGCCGGCCGTGGCTTCCCGCCTGGGGGGTTGTCAGATGCACCTGTGTTCCTTGGTTGCAGCGGCCCTGGGGGATGGCCAGCGAGAGCGAGGGCCTTATCATGGCGTAGTCCCTGCCTGCCATGTCGAAGACTCATGACACATCGCACACTCGAATATTCAACCCTTCTGCTGCTCTGCTGCTCTGCTGCTCTTGCTATACACACTACACGACGCTCACCCTCCTCCCCTGCATCCTCCGGATCCCGCGCTGCTGCTGCCCGAACACGCTATCGGCTTCGTCCCGACACCGACTCGCTGATCCCCATCGCCGATCGCTAAGACGTCTCGGAACGGCCATAGTGATAGAGTCGAGCTCCACAGCTGCATCCGGCCACAACAACACACCGCCAGCACCTTTTTTTGTCCCTTTGTCGCTTAGTCCTGTGTCGCGTAAGGCAGTTCTATCACCGTCTTAAATTTCACGCCTCAAAATTCACCTCCTGTCCAACAACAAACTTGCTCTCGATACCAGAGAGCCCATATCCGAGACTCCCAGGTATGTCTACTACCAACCACTCCATACCACCATATATGCTTGCCTCCACAGCACCCCATTTTCCAAAAAGTTCCCCGGCTAACTTCCCCTGACTCTCTAGTCCCCAGGATCCTGCTTCCAGTGCGACTTCCTAAGCAACCCGCGCTTTGACTCACCCAGTCAGCCCCTGCCTCGCAACTACAACCATGGCTGCCGCTGCTCCCAAGCCCGTGTCCAACATTGCCATGGCCTTTGGGCGAAAGGACAGTGGACATGCTACCTCTACCGGCACTCTGCCCACGCCACCCAGCTCCATTTCTCCCACGCTGCCTGCACACAAGCGACGCCCCATGCCTGTGGCTGGGCGTGTCCATACACCAGACGACGAGTCTATGGAAATAGACCTTCAGGACGCGGTGGAGCACGCGGCGGCCCAGGACCAGCCCTCTGCTCTTTCCAAGGAGGCGCTGGCCGGCTTGGACGCGACGCGCCAAATCACCGCGCTGATGCTGGCCAAGCACCACCTGCCAGACATCCTCGTCGGCCACGGCGCAATGCCCATTCGCGAGATGATGGCCCATTTGACTCATGCCGTGCCTGGCTTCTCGGGACTCCCCCCAGCAAAGGCTCGCAGGCTAGTCGTAGCCGCGCTGGAACACCGCGCGGGCGGCGGCCTCCACGGCGAGGTCAAGTTTGAAAAGGTCGGCTGGGGGCGCTGGAGTGTGGCAGGCTCTGGCGCAAAGGCCCAGGGAGTGCCCATCGGTGGCAAGCGCTCTGGAAATGGGCAGACTCCGCCGGACAGCGTCGATAGTACAGGAGGTAGTCTTCAAATACCGAGGCTGCGACAGGAACGTGACGTTTACGCTGGCAGCTGGAATGCGGGCTCATGGTCACCCCACCGACAGGACGACGACGAAGAAATGGCGGACCAGATGTCGCTGGACGACTCTGAGGGCAGTTCCGACTCTGATTCGGCCTCGGACATGGAGCTGGAGGAAGAGTTAAATGACGACACGGATCAGGAAGACTGGGCGACCATGGGGCCTGAAGCTCTTCGCGAGACCCGCTGCGGTCCGCGCCGAGAACACCGTGACTACAACTATCTAAGCCGAACTCAGACGAGCAACCCGCGCTACCGGAATCCATCCGCCCAGGCCCACTCTCTGCCTCAGCACTCGCTCGCGCGCACTCAAACGCCCACCTCTTTGCACCACCAATCTTTCTTTGCTCCTCACCATGCATCCCGCGGTAATCACGCCGTGAACGCGGGCTCTTCCCTCACGACTGTTTTCAATGCATCCTCTACGACTAGTCCTCTTACCAATTCCGGCGCTGAACGTGACGCAATCGAAGCCCTCATCGCAATGGGCTCCATGTAGAAATTCCTTTCCGCTCACCCAACATACCCATCATCGACTATATGACGCCTTTACGAGTATTACATTCAACATTCAACATTTTTTTTATCAAAGCTGCTCTGCAGGCGCAGACCAGCACACATATATCCTCATCAACATTATCATCAGCAGCAGCAGCATCACTTGCTATATACATATACATAAAGATCAGATAACGAAATGGAGATAGCTTCTTTTTTTGGGAAAGGGGGTGAGGATGTAGGAGGAGAGGCTATTATTGGGCTTAGATTACCTTGGCATATAACTCGCAACTTAGTTCTCGCCTTTGCATTTGGGGTTCGGGGAAACAAATGCAATGGGGAACGATCCGTCAAGTGCTGATGTGGATCATGTGGAACAGAAAACCTACCTTTTTTGGGAGGGGGAGTTTCGTGTTCGGGTTGTTTCTTGTTCTTTTTTTGGGGCGGTGGTGCGCGGGCTGCTGCTTTTGTGGGACAAATCTCGGTACCAAACGCATTGGTCTTTTTGCACTGCGGGTACTTTTCGACCGTTTGTTTATTGTATATACCGGGGGGCCTGGGCCTTACTACTCTACTCTTTTTTTCTTCTTCTCTTGGATCACACGCAGAAACCTTAGATGAAAGATATAATGACGCTGGTCAAACGACGGATAGGCTTTTTTTATGGATACATAGTAGGGAGAAAATAAATAATACGTAATCTGATCACTTCTATCGTCCACATCTATTCTATTACCCATGCCACACAAAAGCAGTACACATAGCCTACTCAACACCACTATCAAACACCACCTTCCCCCTCCCCCTCCCGCCCGCCTCCACGGCCCCCAAAATCCCACTGACAACCTCCTTCCCGAAAAACGCAACACCCAGCTCTTGACTCGTAAACCAACTCGCGCGATCCAGATTGCCAGACCCAAGTACCACGACCTCGTCATCCACGCTCACCATTTTAAAATGCGACTGCTGCGCCTCTCCTCCTTCCTCCCCTCTCGCCTTTCTCCCACCAAGTGGCGTCCAATACGACACCACCAGCCTCCCTGGGTGTGGACTCGCAATCGCCGACTCCTCATCGATCAAGCCCTGACGCTCAGACGACAATGCACGGTACTTTCGTATCAACTTGCGCACGCACCGCGCCGTCGTCGTCCCCGCAGTGACCAGCTGCTCGAGGATCATGAGGCGCTTGGAAGTCAAGATCTTGACATCGATGCCGCGGGCGAGTGCGCGGAGGAGAGCGGAGAGAACGGGTGGGGAGGTGAGGTTTGGTGTTTGAATGGTGATTTTGCGTTCCGCTTTTGAGAACAAGGTGAGGACGAAGAGGTTCAAGGGTGTCGGTGGGGCTTGGAGGGTTTTTGAAGAGGTCAAGGGGGAGAAGGTTGGGTTGCGGTGGTGGGGGCTGGGGAGGAAGATTGTTGGGGTTTGGGAGGCCGAGAGGGTTACGTGGGATTTTAAAGTGGGGAGTTGTTTGGGCTGGGGGAGGTGGAGAGGAGTGTCTGATGAGGTGGAAGAGGAGGAGGAAGACGGGAGGGGGGAAGGGTCGTCTGTTTTGCGTTCCCAGAATGAGCGGTAGAATTTTAGGAATTGCGTGACGATGGGGCCGGTGAGGGTGATGGCGCCTTCGAACCATTCTTCCCAGCTTATGTTGCAGCTGGGCAAGATTGCGGTTTTGCGGTCGACGATGATGAATTTGGGGTGCATGACGCTAAAGGGGAGGAGGAAGATGGATTTGATTTCCAGGTTTAGGCCGTGGAGTTCTGAAGGGTCCGGGAGGCCGAGCTTCTTTACCCATGTTGAGGGTGGGTATGTTTGGCCTGTGACGCCTTGGTTGTGGAAGAGTTTCTGGAATATGGAGCTAGAGGAAAAACAAAGTCGGACTCTGATTTTGTGTGTTCCTCGTATTACGGCTTTGGTTGATAGTTTTCTTAGCACGCTATTGAGAGTGTCCAAGCTGGCTGATCGGGCCCAGAAACAGGTTACGAGAATGAGCTCGTGGTCGGCTGCCTCGAGAATGGGAGCAAGAGATTCATAGATGGATGATCCGGTCCCGGTCATGAATGTGTCGATATTCGAGGTAGTGATGAGAGACCGGGGATACCGGGCATAGTAACTTGGATCGTCACTTGCATTGCTGGGTGCAGCGGCATCGAGGGCCGATATAAAGGGTTCATTGAAGTGAGATGCAGAGGGAGACGAGGCCGCTGGTGCCATGTCTATGCGTGAGGATAGAAGTTCTGGGAATGAGTCTGAATTCTTGATGCCATGACGTTGAGCTCGTCGCGACCGCCAATGCATGTCTGACGCGTCGGGTCTAGGCTGAATACGGGTACTCTTGCTGGTCAGTGCGTGCGACAGTTCATCAGCCAATGCAACTCCCTACCACAATGGGTGCCAACCAAAAATGAAGCTGTTTTCATGATTCAAGGTGTTGATCAATATGGGGAGTATCTGAAGTAGCTAGATACAGAAGCATTCTCGGGAAAAATGAGTAGTAGGTAATCAACGAGAAATAGTCGAGAACGCTTTTTCGGCACCAGAACGAAAAATCGCCTTACGTAGTACTGCGATAAAACCGGGAAATCGAGAGGGATTCAATTTTAGTGCTGAATTGTACATCGTTAATTGGATGTCTCTTTGGCGGTGAAGCTGTGGACTACTACCAAAATGTTATTATCGCGACAATTCTTGGCGGAGTACGCTAACAACCATCTATTGGACTTCTATCTACTTATGTATTTTTGGGTAACCGTACGTTGCGCCCGTGGGTGCTGGTTTTGGTGGTATCTTTTCGTCGCGACGCTTCAAAAATTGGGTAGTAACCTAGCTAGGTATCGGAGGGCTCTCAATCTGCGGAAACCGACACATGATCCTCCACTATAGGTCAATAAGGCGGCAGCCCGCGCTCTACTTTTTGTTCTAAATACCCTCTGCACTGTTTCCTTGCAGTGGAGTAGGTAATCGCCATGTAATTTTTTTGCAATAGGGTGTAAATGCAATATGCGGTATGAGTGTGTGGGATATGTGTGGTGGATTGTCTGGGGGGATTTTTTGGGGGGGGGGAGATGTCGAGGTGGTTGTTGATGGGCTGTTTTTAGTGTGGACGTGAGATTCTTGATGTGTTGAGGTAAATGGAGGAGAAGCTTGCGTTATGCGCTTGTTAGGTATTGTGACACGTAATGGGTTGGGGGTTGGTGGGATCTTGGTGCGATGCTATGCGGTGGAGTTGGTAAAGGTATATCTAGTAGTTGGGTCTGGGAGAGGGGAGGATATAATTGAGTGTGATGTAGTAGCTTGAATGATGGGGTAGGTTAGTATTTGCGGTAGAGCGTGAATTCATGATGTTCAAGGAGTTTTGCGAAATATCTGACAACGTGTACATGTTGGGGTTGTTCTATAAATTTATTTGATAGAGACGGTATGCTGGTTCTGAAAATATGCTGTGGTGCCAACCGAGGTATGAGGGCGTTTTTGACATGTTTGCGCTTATTTTATTTCTAAGAAAATGTCGTGGGTTAGGACAAAAGCATGATGGCACAATATCAACAAGATGCCTACGCGAGTCTCGAAGGCCATCATCGAGGCGCAAAAGCCCCGGGACTAGGTCAATGCTATGAGACATTTTCTCTTGCTCGTATCGACTTCGCGTAAGGCGTACCAGCCTAGTCGAAACTAAGACCTAGGTTGTGATTGCAGCTTCCATCGGCAGTTGGGTACTATCACATGCCGGGTAGTGAGTGGCAAGCGGTCTCATCTCAATCAATCCAACGCTATTCTCAAGGGACTTGTATTTGGAGGTATCGCTTGCACGACTCTCGCCAGCCTCATCCCGTTTTGGCGCTGTGGCTTTGACACAGTACGAACGAAGCTAGACTAGTAAACACAGCCGCACCCATTCTTACTGTGTCAGCGACCGTGATGGGATAGGGGTAATGAACAGGGGGGGTAATCGGGGCATCTCGTACGCAAGCCTCCAAAGGCCCAGGCACTGCTATTCCTCAGCTATGGTCAGCTATTCTCAGCTACAATGGCATTTCAGTCGTGTGGGGACATGTTCGCGTGGTCGAGGCTGAAGGGCCAGGCGGCATGTAAGAAAGATGCTTTATTGGTGGCGTTAAGTACCCTTAACACTGGTCGCCTTTACCGAAGCGAGCGGAGCAATATCCTTCGCTCTCTCCGACCCGGACTTCAAGGTCGGTGCAAAATCTAGATGTAAGGCAAGTGTGGATCCTCTCAACACCATCCTCTCGTACTCACATGTGTGTGTGTGTGTGTCGTCGCCTACAGAACATACAGGGGTATGGGCCGGGGTGTAGGGGTCGCTAATTTGACTAGGACCCTTGTATGATTTATCCCATGTGAAAACATGCAGTATAGTTTTGCGTGGGGTTATACCCAGAACTTGTCTTGAACTATACCAGAGGTAGGTTTACTATCTTCAACATCTCGTCAATCATTATACCTCGACTGACTATGGTTGTTGCTGTTTGTGGATTGAACTGGCAGTCAGCTCTAAGCCCCACCGCTAAGGCTGAGCCCAAATCAGATGCCCCTCTTCACCCAACTGCTTTTGTTTGTGACACGCCAGATCTCGCTATACCTTGAGCAAAACCACCAATTATGGCAATGGAGGCGTCGGGCTGGTGCCATATCCGAGGGATCCCGCCGCTAGTCGGCATCTCCGCCAGCCACAACTCGGCTCTCCTCTTCAAGGAGATTTCAGTATGGAAAAGAAACAATGATTTGACTTTGAGCACATTAACGGTCTCATTTGTAACTGCTCTGATTGGAGATTTTCAACCGGTGATTGGCTTCTTACCGCCTTATCGCACCGGGCCTACCCGTAAAATCAGCTGTGAGCGTGCAGGTGCCCAGCTGTCTTGAAAAAGCATTATCGAATGCACGGACGTAAGTAATGCAGCCGTTTCCTTTCAAACCATTCCTGACTCGCCATTCTTTCCATCGTCCTGCAACATGGTGTCGTGTGAGTAGAATTCTAGATTTCAATGCCATCCATACATCGCCACGTACATAACGCTATCCCTCTACTCCTCTCTTACTTGCTTTTATATAAGTGCGCTGTCAACCTTCTCACCTACCGATAAAAGCATACCAAGAAAATCATTAATCCCAAGTATTTCTTGGTGTACAGGTTTCAAGATTCGTTCCTTTATACCCGCCGTCTCCTCCCCTCGTTTCCAGTATTACAGGATATCCTTTTGTTATCTGAGAAATACATCACCTTCTTTTACTACAAGAAGAACAACAGCTACTATGCCCCATTCCACTGAGGAACAAAAACCGAGGAAGCTCGTCCTATGCTTCGATGGCACGGGAAACGTCTTTAATGGCAACACCTCGGACACCAACATAGTCAAACTCTTCGACAAGTTTGACAGAAGGGACCCTTTGCAGTACCACTACTACCAAAGTAAGCAACCCGAAAACTCACTATAGTGCTAAACTAACCAGACATCCAACTCCACAGCTGGTATCGGCACATACAATGTCGATGGAGGCCCTGTCAACAAGACTTTTTTGGGCTCTATCCGCTCAAAAATCTCCAAAACCATAGACAGTGGCTTTGCCACAACCTTTGATGCTCACGTCATTGCCGGCTATCGCTTCATTATGCGGTACTACAAGGAGGGTGACAAAATTTATATTTTCGGCTTCTCGAGGGGTGCTTTTACCGCCCGCTTCCTTGCACGCATGATTTACAGAGTTGGCCTACTCTCTGAAGGCAACGAAGAGATGGTTCCTTTTGCATACGATCTCTACCAGGATTACGAGAAGGGAAAGCTAGAAGTCCCTGATCAAGAGCGAGCGGATGCTCCGCCTTCCCCAGGATCAGCCGATGGAGCACATGGATGCCACGAAACCGACCCTCTCATTAACGGTGGCTCTGACGTACACGATTGCTCGGAACCTGATGAGCAACAGCTTAGAAAGAACAAGCTCAATGCATTCAAAGCGACATTCTGTCGCTCAGAAGGCGCAGATGATTTCGGCATCAAAGTGCACTTCTTGGGCATGTTTGACTGCGTCAGTAGTGTTTCCGTCTTGGACAGTCCATTTGGCAAAGCTCCCAAAGCCGTCTCAGTCGTGGGAACCGCCCGTCATGTTCGCCATGCCGTCTCCGTCGACGAGCACCGTGTCAAGTTCAAGGCCGCGTTGCTTCAGCAAGACAAATCCCACCCTCACAATAAGAAGGAAGATATTAAGGAAGTTTGGTTCCCTGGTAATCACGGCGACGTCGGTGGAGGATGGCCAGCTGGAAAGGACGACAGGAGCTGGTGGCGCAGAGTATTCACAACTTTCAAGAACCCGAACGCATCCAACCCTGGTACTGATCCCTATCAAATGAGCGACGTGCCCCTTGCTTGGATGATCCGTGAATTGGAAAACATTGGAACAGAGGAACCAGCAGCAGCTATCAAATGGAACAAGAGGAAGGAAGGATTCAAGAGGCATTTCTCTCTGAAGCTGAATGAAGCTTTCGATGGCCCAATTCACGATACTCTCCAGTTCGGAGGTGGCTTATCTCTATTTAAGGTCATGCTGTGGAAGTTCATGGGTAAGTCATGCGCATGCTCCAAGTCTGCGCTCAGCTAACATATTTGAACAGAATATCTGCCAATTCGACGCTGGGAATTGAAACAGATCAAAGGCAGTGTGGGACGTGAGTGGTCTTATACCGCATTGCCTTTTAACAAGTGTTCGGCACGAGACATTCCCGACGGCGCACTCTTTCACTACTCTCTTCTCAAGCGACTAACAAGGGAGAAATCCAACTACCATCCATCCAACAACCGAGGCGATAACTCAGCTAAATGCCTGGATCCTGAGAATTTTTTTCTCAAGGAAGAGGATAAGGGTGAGGTCAAAAAATTGCCAACTGACGTCGTTGCCCCTCCTGGCACTCATAACATCTACGAACTTAAACCAGATTCACCAACCGGCAAGGGACTTCTGCGCGTGTAAACTAGGACCTCTTCTTTCTTTGTTAAATTATTAAACAAATGTAATTATACCCAGCACAAATTAATTATGCCCATCTTTTGCTCGTAGCATTACCGCCCCCAATGATATTTACATCCGGCGGCCCTACCAGTGCCAAATTCTCAATTCCCGCTACTCCGTACAAGGCCGCTGCATTCGTACTAACCCACGTCGCCTCATCAACCGCACTCAACGCATCACTCCCATCGATTCTAACCGCTTTCCACGGCGCATTGGGTGCAAGACCATCTTTGCTTCCATCACCCAAGAACTCGGACCACACGCGTGGCACAAGCGTCGCATTATTTCTATGATGAGCAACATACGCCGTGAACCGCGAGTGACCCTGCTTCAAATTGAGATTTCCAAAGTCATTACCGTACCGTGCCTTCTGCTCCGCCTTGCTCGCGCCATAGAAGTAGCAGTAATCCAGGAACGCGTCGAAGAACGGCTTGGTCAAGTTGCGCTGTTCGGGGCCGAAATGGTCGATGAGCTGATCGATGGTCTCGAGGACACCGAAGACGCCGGAGAGATGGGATACGGTGATTTGGCCTGTGTTGTTGAGATCGGTAGGAGGGGGCGCCCATTCGCCGGTCAGGCTGTTGTAGAATGCCTCGCCGGTTACGAAGCCGTTTTTGAGCTTGGGATACGAAGTAATGGCTTTGACAAGCTTGTTGTACGAGTCTTGCCAGCGGGGTCCGTGGCGCTCCCATTCGATGAGGTAGGCTTGTGCGATGCCGGCCCAGTCGGTGCCGAAGTTGAGGAAGAGAGCTGTGGGGTCCGGGTTGTAAATGATGGATGGATCGCGGACTTTGCGTCTGGCGTCTACGCGGAGGAAGGCTTGGTCTGCGTCGAGGACTTCGCGGACAAGATCCCCTGTTCGCTCGTCGCCGCCGGAGATGTAGAAGAAAGCTTTGCGGTATACCGGTGTCGAGATACGAGCTTGTTTAGCGCTGTCGCTCCAGTGCTGTACGCCGTGCCGCGTACCGAGACCGGTGAAGTTGCCGATATGGTAGGAATCAACCTCGCCGCCGTGGCGCACTTGGTCGTGAGCGATGCGGTAGGCGTCAGCACTGCCAGTACGGAGGAAGTAGTCCCAGAAGAAGAGATCGGGTGATAGCTCCGAGTTGTCCCAGGCGTACCCGCCAATATCATATCGCCACTGATGGCGGTCGTTGTCGTAAGTGTGCATAATATCGCCATGGTCAAGGAAACCATACCAGCGCCTTTGCTCGATCTGGTCTTTGTAGAAATCGATGAGAAAATCCATATTCTTTTCAATGGTTTGAGCTTGGGCAGAGTTGACTGCACCTGGAACGCCCCAATAAGACCCAAGTGCTTTTGTGTCAGCCATGTATTTAGGTTCTGGAATGAGTACTGGCGGGTTGTTCGTGAAGTTGGTGAGCACGGGGAGTTTCTCAGCCGAGGGAGTGGTGTCGAAAGCATAGATGTACAACTCGTTGGTGCGCGCAATACCTACTGGACTGTCGTAACCCGATTCCCAGTCCTCGTAGGTTATTTCAAGAGCATCAAGTTGCTTCTTGTAAGTATCCTGTCCAAGCCCGTCGTGGTATGGGCGGAGGTCCAAAGGCCCTGCTTGCGGGCTGTACAGCCATAAAGTGAGCGATCCTGTATCTGTAGCAGCATTGGAGATGTCCAGGCTAGTCGGATACTTTTTCCAGAAATCACGTAGACCAATAGCAAGACCACCAGAAGTCGCGCCACCTAGGTAAGCAAGACCGCCTGATCTCGTTCCGTCTGGGATCTTCACCCAACTCCGGCCAGCCTTGGTGCGTTTCTTGAGGTTGAAGCCATCTGAAGAGAGTTGAGTAAGACGATAATCACTCCATGTCGGGATCCATTGTAGACGGGTAGTTACGCGTTGATCCCAAGTCGAAGGATCCGGAAGTTTTGTGCCATTGTATTGCGCTGCTCTGATATCTTGGCCTGGATCACGGCGGAGACCCGTGATGCCCTTGACCGCTTCATGTAAGATTCCACCATCGACACCTGCGATACGAACATGCCGATCGTAGAATTGATCTTCCGCCAGAGGCACATCGAATCGGATACCGATGCCAGAAATGAAATCGCTGTACATATTGCCATCGTAGATAATCGTATGGATGATGCGAATCGCTTCAGAGTTGGCATAGAGGTAGAAGCGTACGGCAAACGGAAGCCAGTCCTCATGGGCACCATTTCCACTTATGGTATGAACGCCATTGACTGTGACCAGCGTACGAGCAGTGTTTTCCTCGGATACAGTAACGTTGGAGATTTTGCTGGTAAAGCTAAAGTAGTCAATGCCAATAGGTTTGCCATCGTCATCGTCGTCTGGGGTACCAGTTTGTGATCGCAATACAAGATGTCCGTTTCTCCCGACAGTCTTTCCACTGGATTTGATGCTAGAAACGAGCACATTGCCTGATCTAGGAAATGCTGCAGTGATTTTTCCATTGTCGACTACGATTTCGTCATCAGAGTCGTTGACTTGAATACCGTCGGCACGCTTCGAAGAACGAGATGAAGTTGAATCACTTGAAGTTGTTGCTGTGATGGTATATTGATCAAGAGGAGAGTCGCTGGCTCCCAAAGCATGTCCAGTCCATTTCAAACTCCCATCAGGCCAATACGCAGTGACCCATGACTGAAGGTTCGCATCGCCATTGATCGTGAAGGTTGTTGTGTTTGCTGAGTGCTGTCCACGAGACCAAGGTACGCCAAATGTAGTTCCATCCAGGTATCCGGGAGTGTCGTCAATCCAACTGACTTTCACAGAGCTGGTTTGTGCGAGTGTGTAGCTGAAAAGGCCAGCTAGGCCAACAACAGCCCTCCTCATTCTGAGACAAGAAAAAGAGCGGAAGCTATCGCAACCAGCTAGAACGCCTGGCCTGCTTCATTTTGACACGAAATACTAGTGATATGTATCTGAATCTCCTATCCATTTACCCGGCTTCGTGCTCTTTCCACCAAGCAAATTGGTACAAACAACCGGCCGACCATGACGTTTGGGGTAGCCTAACCGGTTATCAATCTGCACGCAAGAACCTATACTTGTGGTGTGCTTCAAAGACACTTACTTGGAATCGCCTGGCGCCAGCTCGGTAAACCAGGGGCGCCGGTGTAAACGAGGCTTGGAAGGGGATCTTCATGCATACACGGTAGAGGGGGGTTTTTCCGTACATTACCCTCGGGCCAGAGACGGCCGATGTATTGTTGTATTAGAAAACGCACTATGGACTATACTGGAAGGTAGCAAGGCTTATAGGAGTAACTCTTCCATCGCAACGCTTTGATGTTCTGGCCGGCCCGGAGTATCGTAACCGAAGCACTTGACAGCCGATGCGCTTCTTCACTGTGCAAATTCGTTAACCACTGTGTAGCGGTTATTCTCTGCTACACCGATAGCAATCTCGGCGTTATTTAGGGATATTTTGCTCTAGTGTAAATTGTCCGACTCTTTTTGGGCAATAACATGATCAACGTTATGCGCGACCATAAGCACGCCACCAATAGACCCACAAATAACCCCGCCACACGAATCTACCCATTCAAGCTAACCTAACATGATCCCCGAAGTGTCATGACTTTCCGGTTCTCAGAAGGCAACTTTTGACCCCTCTTGGGTTGCAGGAGGCAATTGGTGGGATTGACATGATGATGAACAAGGTCATGACACATAATCGCGGTTCACTGCACGGTGTCAGCTTCGTAATTCTTGGTGCGATAATGGGAAATGTGACGACGCATGTGCGGAGTATGATGGCAGCTTCCCTAATGAGCAAGTTGATAGAAGGATACCACCTGCCATCGTTAAAGCATGTTGGAGGCAAAGGAACCTCCAACCAAGGCCCCATGATAACAAAAGCTCCGAGTATGGCGCCTAACAGGCGGCTCATTACTGGGTACCGACTCAATGGCACCATGCGAACTATTGCGACGAAATACCGATCTAAGTCGTGTTAAACTCGGATTAGACAGAGGGCGCACTCGACGAGTCCCCGAGGATACTAGATGCCCCTGTCCCTGCTTGTCCAAAGATGGGAGCGACCAATTTGGAAGCGGTTCCGGAAATAGCCAAGCCTACCCGAACAAGGACATTTTTATGGGCAGTGCGAATTAGACACGGTACCTGGAGAATGCCTTTCTGAAAATGAAGCCGCGACCAATCCTAACATTGTTGAGTGCATCTTTTAGGTCTTGAGCCTTTGTACTGTATTGCTTGGTACACAACGGCTATGTTGCAAACAAGACAAAATATGTTAAGACTTGAGAGACAAAAGCACGTTGGACGTCTATATTCAAGCATTAATTCGATTCGCTAGGAATACCTGTTAGATGAAATACCTGACATGATCTCGCCTTAAAGTTTAGCCCAGAGGACAGGGGAACGTCTCCTAGGTACCCCTGCGCATTCCGCCAACAAAAGTTTTTGATCGCTTAGTTGTTCACCAACTAGGTCGCTCCTCACTATGGTCATGGTCTTTTTAAAAGCAGGGCTATAGATATTCGAGAAAGAGTACGACGCGCATCCTTTCGTTCGTATAGACTACTTGTTTAAACAGAAAAGATAAAAACCAGGAGTTGAGCTTCCAATGCATATGGTCGCTTCCAGCTGTCTCAGTCTTAGCTTTTATCTAGAATATCTCTCGTTCTAGGTATTAGAGTCTGCTGTACGTACATGACATGTTTTCCGATAGTCGTGCGCATTCGTATGTAGAGCAAGGATTAGCCCACAAAAATTGACCCTAACCCTGCATCGAAGTAGTCAGTACGTACCCGTTACCCTAGACTCGCCAGCTCATTATTCCTCGCTTATCTAATAACCATCAAGCATATCCTGCCATGAGTCTCTACACAATTTATGTCTATTGGTAGGAAATGTAGAGCTAGCTAAGTAACATCGCATACCTCGCTACTATACATACTCGATCTGGGTGAATCATTTCTTCTTCTTATTCAATAGCTATATAATTGCCTCTTTTAGCACATTTGTCCAACGACTCAATGGATTAAACATTATTCATCGAAACTCATATTCGCAAGTTTACTCTATTCCATAATGCTGTAACAATTTCGCCAAACAGTGACAAAAAGCAAAACACATTTATGAGAAGTAAGCAAACAGACAATAAAAGTATTTCTTATCCATAGAACAAACCTGGCGAGACAATAGTTACAACGGTTGGTATATACTTTCGGATTGAAAGCCTCTTACTTCGCTCTTAGATGCTCGCGCCCAGCATAACGCGAGGACTTGGCTAAACATCAATACATCTTACGTTACGTATACATCTTGGTATGTTTCTGTGGCTCACTATAGTGGGGCAAACGTAGTGTGCGGCTCCGAATAGAAGCCTTTGTACGGTGCTATTAAGGGAACCCCATTTGAAAGAACGACATCATACGGAGTAAATAGCGAATCCAGTGCGTTTCCATGAAAAGGCTCTCATGCAACCGATGTAGTTAGGGAATCAACATAATCGACAATCGCCTACTATGACGAACTATCAATAGTATACAATATATTTATTACAACGTGCTTATTTCCATGTGGAATGTACACAGTTCACCACTTAGGCTTAACGCCTACATTTCTTAACCCGTGGAATACTGATTTACACCATATAGAAGTACAGCTGTTCAAGAAGTAAACAAGTAACGACTCGGCCTTGTTATTTGGTAGTTTTGCACTGTTGGGACCGGCCGTCATTTTCCGGTTTTATTCGGCCGAACCGATCCGGATGATGTAATCCTGCGTCTCCACTACATTCCCCGCTTACTAGTAAAAGTTGAAATGGAACGTAAAAACTGTGAATAAAAGATTCCTCTAGTCCCTTCGTTATTACTCTAAAGCTCTCAATCAGCATCGCATTGACCTGAGCTACCTTCATATTACACTTACCACCCAATTTAACCAACCTATTTATCCGTTATACAAAATCCCCTACAACAACTAGGAAATTACGAAAAGCTTCAATAAGCATGTCTCTTCCTTCGACTTTCCAGGGCGCTGAAGTGCCTGAGCCAAAAGCCCAGTTATCCATTGCGGAACGCAGCCTATCTGACTTGAAACCCAATGAAGTGGGTATCAAGATCACTGCCACAGCCATCAACCCTGTCGATTACAAGATACGCGATTACGCCGTCTTCATTCAGAAATATCCTGCAGTCCTCGGTTCCGATGCAGCAGGCGAAGTAGCTGCCGTCGGTTCTGAGGTCAAAGACTTCCAGGTTGGCGAGCGTGTGTTCTTCCAGGGTGTCATTGGAAACTACGAATCATCAACCTTCCAGCAGTACTGCAAGATGCCTGCTGAGCTACTGTCGAAGACACCCGACAACATTAGCGATGAGGAAGCCGCGGGTATTATGCTAGCAACCGTAGCTGTTACGACTGCTTTCTATGCCAAAACAGGACACGGCATGACACCACCGTGGCAGGAAGGAGGTCGAGAGGTCGGCAAGGGAAAATCCATGATCATCATCGGCGGAGCGTCTTCTGTGGGACAATATGCCATTCAAATGGCTCGTTTATCGGGCTACGAGCGGATCGTCACAAATGCCAGTTCCAGCAACCACGAGTTCCTCAAAAAGATTGGCGCCAACGTCGTTTTGGACCGTTCCGAGTCCACTCCGGATGCTCTTTTGGAAGCAACGGGAGGACTCCCCTTCGACTTTATCTTCGACGCTATTTCCGCCCCCGCTACCCAGAAGCTTGCGGTACAGGTTCTGCAGAAAGCAAAGGTGTCTGGAGGTCATGTAGTCATCGTTCAATCCCCCGACGCTGAAGCCAAGGAACTGGGTCAAAGTGAAGAGCCTCACATTGAAATCAAGCCTGTCATTGGGTTGGGAAGTTCTCCAGACCTACGCCACTTGAGTGAGCCCCTTGCCAAATCACTGGGTGGACCCGATGGGTACATTGCGAAGGGGCTGTTCACTCCGAACCGGCCGCAAGTAGTGCCTGGAGGGCTTTCAGGACTTGAGGAGGCCTTTTCTTTGAGCAAGAGCGGAGTATCTGGCAAGAAGCTTGTCATTCGTCCTCATGAAACGAAGTGAGTTGGATTGGTCTGCTTAGCAATTGTTTGAATGTAACCATATAACAATATTCGATCTCAAAGACATGTATCATATTAGCAAGAACGCGCACACATGGTTTTCAAAGAGAATTCAAAGAGTTAGGCTTGTATTTACACCAGCTATAGTACTTGTATCTGCTTGCAATCCGTACCAACAAGCAGAGCAGAGCTGGGCAATTGCACCATTTATGTAATTGCAATATTCCTATATACATGAGATAATGGGCTTGAAATGCTTCAACAATGCATATCAGCAAGCAGAGTCTCGAACGACTGCGCGAGCCGTACGCCTCACGTCCAGAAATTTAGCTGCTGCTTTCTTAGTTGGGAGCCTTGTAAGGAGCAGGTTCCTGGGCAGTGACGGGAATATGAACACTGCCAACCAGGGTGTTGTCCACATGATTAGGCGAAAACCCGGATTCACCCTTGATAATCAACTCATGGGGCTGCGAAACGCGCTGCTGAACTGTCACGGCTGTTTCCCAGTGTGTCAGAAGCTGCATATATATTTCTCTCTTAACTTATAACAGAGAAATAGGAACGACTTATTCGAAGCAGACAGATCGTAGTGGTAGTGGAAATGATCAGGCGTGCAGGAGGGGACGAATCTTGCGCCATCATAGTGTGTCGTTTTGCAAAAGGACTTGAAGCCTTCAGGGTACTTGTCGGAAGTGAATACGGCGCTGACGGTCTCGACAAAGCCGCCCGTAAAGTAGGCGCGGACGAAATCGAAGTCCCAGAAGGCTACGGGGTTGCCGCGCTCAGCAACCACCTCTGGGTTGGGTACAGCGACGGCGCTGGCGCAAGCAGCGAGAGTGAAGAGGGGGATGGTTAAGCGCATGTTGAAGAGAAGTATGTACTTTGTGCAAGTGGCTTTGGATGATGAGTTGATGATGAGTCTCTACACTGTTCTCCCCCCGTTCCTTATATACTTTCTTCTCTCCTCCTTTGCTAAGCTCGATTGCCCAACAAACAGTGTTACCGAGAGAACTCGTCATACTAAACTCGACGATTGTTAGAGTTTGTATCCGGTGCTTCTCATTCTCCACCAGGAGCATAATACGAAACTCAATCCAGTCACACAGTAGTGACGATATGTTCGCTCAATATCGGGATGTAAGCCTATAATGGGTATAGCACCGTATAGAGCCGCAACGATCGTAATGACGGAAAACTCACGCTATAATCCCAATTGAATTGGTATGAAGTATGCCATACTTGTTGTGTTATCGCAGCTTCAATATGTATACCCGTACCCGCCTCAACTTCTACACGTCTCTACATAGTAAGTGAATCTTGGCCGCCGCTCCTCCACTGCCCTGTTGATAAAGCCTAGAAATAGATCACGCAGACACCCGCGCACTCCGAACTTTGAAAGCTCTTGAGGCTATTCGAACGCATCAAAGTTTGTTTGCGCAGCGAAAACAATCGTCATCGAAGAAAACCAGTGTCGTCTGCCTTTGGGCGAAGATCACCGGTAGTAAGACGGGAAGTGCTCCCTGTACCTCCACAGCAAGAATGCTGCGATCGAGCTAGGACGGCAAAAGGTTTGTTGTATGACATAAGCTTAGCTATAAGAATAAGCTAAAGTGCAGGCTCTTTGTTGTTATTCACGAGGGGAATCTGTGGGGCTGGAGGGGCTTGGAAGCCCTCATAATCTCGTTAGAGTTTTTACAGTGCCGTTGCGAGAGGGCGGTGTGGTGACGCAGGCTGCTGTGTATGTAGAGGTCGGCGGCTAAATTTAGTAATTGGCCGGGAAAACGACGGAAGTAAGCAGTGCGATGGTGTGATTTGTGGGCAGTACACTGGGAGAGAGTTAGAGTATGCACAAAAGTGCGATGTTTGGTGTCGATGGGCAACGAGTCTCGATGGTGAGTACGTCAGTGTAGTCATAGACCCACTTTGACAAGTTCACTTTTGATTGCATCTCATGCCGGTATTTGCTGTAGTTGTTTCTATCACGGATATGAAACAAGGTCGCGCTCGTGTGACCTTGTATAGTACCTGATGGCGATTCCTGGTGTTGCGAAGAGTGTTATTACACTGAAGTGGCGTGAGACTCGAAGAGCTATGATGAGTGGAATATAAAGTAAAGATGACCAACACAGTAAGCTCAAGATTCAGAACGCCGACTCTATGGTTTGCTAAACATAACCTCAGCATCTAGACGATAATGGCCTCTCCAGGCACCTTGTTGATGGTGACAGCATTCTCCAGCTTGCAACCTCGAATCCACTGACTGTCTCTTGCACAAGTCTCATTAGGGAAACACAACATGAGACACAGGTTTGCAAGCAGGTATACCCGAATAGTACTCTCTACCTTCCACTATTCACACGTAACTTCTCTATGAACGCCCTCTCAACATCTTCCAAGTGCCGTCTTGTCGTCAGCATACCCGCCATAAGGTAAATAACATTACCCAAGATACGCGAATGAATCTGGACTTGCGGCGCTTCAGGGCTACCTCGCAAGAGCTCGTCGCGAAGTCCCACCGCAGCAGAAGAAGTGTATCCTACACTGCATCAGGTAAGGAGGTGAATAAAATTCGCGTAAGACGTACCTGAGCCGTGTCCATCGACAAGCGACACAGCAAGAACGGAGCCCAGCGCGTTCACATGACCAACTTGGTCGTGCCGCGATAGAAGCTCAACAAAGTCCTTGGACCACATGCTCCAGGAAGCGATGATATCGTTGTCAGAACCGCCCCATTGCTTCTTATGCTGCCGCCACTCGTCGCCAACGCTAGCATCCTGCATGGTTTGCAGGCTAATATTAGCGACATGACATCCCACCGCATGCGCAGTGTAGCTATGTCCATGCAACAAAGCCTCTGCCTTTTCGTCGCCCCAGAAAGCGTCGAAAATGGATTGACTGGCTAATGTAACGGAAAGAGGAAGTAGACCACCTGTAAGTAACTTCGCGTTGACGCTGATATCGGGATGCGTCTGGAGGAATGAGGCGGATGAGAAGCGACCGAGTCGATGTAAACCAGTGAACACCTCATCAAACATGACAGGTAGTCCTGACCAAGCGACATCATTCTCATCCAGGACGCGGGCAGTTCGAGATCCATTGCTAAAACTGTAACGGCGCACAACACGGACGAGAGTTTGTTGGAAGAGCGGATCAACAAAGAGCATGCCTCCTGCTCCCAAAACAACAGGTTCCATAACTAACGCACCAAATTTTCTCCCCTGCTTCTTCACCAGTTCATCCAACGTCTTCTCAATATACGCCTCATAGCGCTCAGACCGGCCTCTGGCGGCCAGATCGAAAATGGCATCTTGTGTTTCAAAACACTGCGTAGGTCCGAGTTCGGCCTCCATGTTCTCGGGTGGCTCAACAATCCACTGGCCATTTTTGAGTTTGAAAGTAGGAAAGTCGAACCAGAAGCCGCGGCCGCGGTACCAGTCTACTTTTTCGTTGAAAACACACGGCTCGGATGCGTCCATGGCACCAATCGTGTCGCCGTGGTAGCTCCCCTTGAGGCCGATGACGCCAATATTTTCCTTACTGCTGTCCCAATCGTAGTACTTGCTAGCCGCGCGAAGTGCCATCTTAATCCCAACTTCAGTCGCCGTACTTCCATTGTCAGTGTAAAACACCTTCTTAAGCCGTGGATTTTGCGAGTCCTTTAGGAGCTTTTCTGCAAGTACGAGAGCGGGCTCGTGGGTAGCTCCGGCGAACATGACGTGACCATATCTTCCCGCGGCATGTGCTGCTTCCAGAGCAAGACGGGGATTTCCATGGCCGAGCCCCTGAGTCCACCATGAGGCGGAGCCATCAAATGCCGGGTACAGCGCCGAACGATCCTCGTGGGTTGCTAATGTTCCGCCAGTTTGTTTGACTTGGAAGTAATCGCCGTATGCGGAATCAAAGACTAATATGTCGTCGGCACTTTTCAAGTGCTTGTGTTGTGTAAAGGGATGCCAGATGGCTTCGTTAGTCCGCGAGGCCATGGTACTCAGATTTCCGAGTCGCTCGCTGTGGCAATCAAGCAACCTCGTAGCAACTTGGTCAATGGGCTCCTCGCCACTCTGGGAGCTATAGTAACCCTGCATCAAATCTGTTTCTTTCTTTGTGCCTGCCCCGATGCCCTGCATATTCGGAATCCATGGCAAGGTAAAGGCCGCAATGCCCAAGTTCTTGAAGTACTCTTGCAGGTACTCGGCATTTTCATACTTACTCTGGTCGTTGAAACATACCACGGCATCGATATCGTAGCCTCTTAATACTAGAGACTCCGCAGCGGATATTGTTGATGCAATGCCACCCAGACGGTGGTCGCCGACTAGTACCGAGGGGAGTCGTAGCGGACGGAAGATGTCAGCTTGCGGAGTACCTGAAGGTCCCGGGCTGAGCACACCCCCAGCGGTCTCAATCACAGCAAGACCCATTGCATCTGTCTCTCCCGAGACAGCTTTCGCTTCCTGCTGGATAGTCTTGAAGACTGTTTGACTGATGAGCTCATCGCTAGGCTAGGCCGATCAGCAAGAGCAGCCAGCAGACTCAGCAAAAAGACCTTACAATCAAGTCTGCACCTCTTACCGCAACATGCGGACTAACAGCCTCATTGAACTTGAATAGCGTCGACACACTTCTCCCGCTGTACTTTTGCACATAACTAATCCCCATCAGCCACAATTGCAGTTCGAAGCAGCGAGCAATCCCACCTATCATCAGCCTCATCCGCAGGCCCTGTAGAAACAGGCTTAATATACTGCACCCTCCACCTCGTCCTACCCGCCCTCCTCGCAAAATGCGCACCAAGCAACGTCGAAAACACCGTCTTCCCAACTCCTGTGTTAGCCCCATAAACCTGCACCGCAACGAGTCTCTTCCACAGTCCGCCTGGAACCCTAGCCATCCCTGCTCTTCTTTCTCAGCAACCAACAACTTAAAAAAAAAAGAATCAAGATTCACAATTGCACATAAGATTTCTCATTAGAAAAAGTCTCAATCACAGCGGGGGAGGAATGAGGAGAGTTACTGCGCTAGTTAATTAACGTAATAGCCAGACAATGTTGAGGGGGACATGTCTCCGAACCGAACCCGCCGCCCGTCCCCTCCAGTCAGGTACCTGTACAAATCGAATTAGTCAAGTTAAACAATCGACCCGCACCCGCATATGCACGTAGTATGCAAGTGCATAGTGCATGTTGGCCAAAGTACACTTTTTGAGCTAATTGATGACTAGAAAGTACCCCCGAAGCACATGAAAATGGCGCTGGGATACATACGCTTTCGATTTCGCCTTCTCAACGGAAATTCGCGGCTCAAAGAAATCAACAACCCCACGCTTTTCGGTGAGTAAACCCATTGTCGATTGTTCAGTTGCTTTTCCAGCCGCGTCTCTCACTAGAGAGGCATAGGAAGAAGAAGAACTGTTGTTGTCTAGCAGCCTCAACCCCCACTCGGCCGGTTGTCCAGTGTCGATTGTCAATTGCCTTCCGTCGCGTCTCCCCAGAAAGGCACACAAGAAGAAAGAATAAGATTTGTTCAATCCACCCCCCCCCCGTCTCAACCCCACAACTCCAATTCACCTCCACATTCATACAAGAAAGAGGGAGGAAATCCAAAGAGAAGAAAAAATGCCCAGCCCACCAACCCCCCTAGAACAAACCCTCAGCACCCACCTATCCCGTCGTCTCACAACCTCGACCCTCCGCACTCTGACCCTCCCCCTTCCCCACCAAATCGACTTCTCCTCCAACGACTTCCTCTCCCTCTCCGCCTCCCCCTCCCTGCGCACCCTCTTCCTTTCCCTCCTCCCACCCCATCTCGGCAGCGGCGGTTCGCGCCTCCTCGACGGCAACTCCGTCCTCGCCTGCACGCTCGAATCCCGGATCGCTGCCTTCCACTCTGCAGACGCCGGGCTGCTGTTCAACAGCGGGTTCGATGCGAACGCGGGCTTCTTTGCTGCGGTGCCGCAAAGGGGGGATACGGTGGTGTATGATGAGAAGGTGCATGCGAGTGTGCATGATGGGATGAGGTTATCTCGAGCCGCCCGGAGGGTGGCCTTTCCTCATAATTCAGTCGAGGGGTTGAGAGAGGTGCTGGAGGGTGAGAAGGAGGGGAAGCAGAATGTGTTTGTAGCGGTGGAGTCGGTGTATAGTATGGATGGGGATGTAGCGCCACTGCGGGAGATGGTCCAAGTAGCGGAGGAGGTGCTTGGGAGGGAGAGGGCGTACGTGGTTGTTGATGAGGCGCATGCGACGGGGGTGCTTGGGGCAAAGGGAAGGGGATTGGTGTGTGAGTTGGGATTGGAGGGGAGGGTATTTGCGAGGTTAAATACGTTTGGGAAGGCGTTGGCAGGGAATGGAGGTAAGTCTTTTTTGCAGGAGGAGGGGGTCGAGAGGGCGTTGCTGAATGTGAGTGTAGCTATTATTCTGGGATCGCATACGTTGCGGAGTTATCTGATTAATTATGCGCGGCCCTTGATTTATACGACTTTCCTTTCATACCCCTCGCTTGCACTTATACAGGCGTCCTATGAGATGCTGGAGTCGGGTCGGAGCGAGGCGTTGCAGGCGAAGCTTCATGACCTCATCCGGACGCTGTACAAGAGACTTGAGGACCTTCAGAGAACTTCGAGCCATGCGCGCCGCATACTGAAGATCCCGTCGGTATGCCCTAGATCGCCCATCTTCGCAGTGCAGTTGGCGAATCCAAAAGCACTGGCGAGCTCACTGCAAGAGCAAGGCATGATGGTGCGAGCAGTCGTGTCACCGACCGTACCTGCAGGTACAGAAAGAGTCAGAATATGTCTGCATGCCGGAAATACGGTCGAAGAGATTGAGAAACTGGCGCTGGCGCTCGAAAAGTGGTGTGAAAGTCAGGCGGAAGAGAATACAGAACACCAGCCTCTTGACACATTGGAGAGAGCAAGGCTATAGACATAGAAACTCTTAATCAACTATGTACAAGTCACATAACGTGATTTGGGCTTCAGCAGCACATTGAAGAGCTCATCATCACAGTGCATAACTGCTACACCTACATATCCCCCCCTCAAGCAAGTGCCTGCACCGTCGCCTCCTTCTCCGCCGCCGCAACAACTGCCTCGGCCTCCTCCTGTCCCGGCACCTTCCTCTTCTCCCCAATCGTCTCTTCCATCTTCATCGGCCTAAGCCCCCACTTCTCAAACATAGCCTTGTCCTCTTCCCACCCATTACACGCCGTCGTCAGCATCTTCTCGCCTGTGAACACCGCATTCGCACCCGCCTGGAAGCACAGAATCTGCTTTTCCTCACGCATGGTGTGGCGGCCCGCAGCGAGACGGATGATAGTGGTGGGCAGCACGAGGCGCGCAGTAGCTATGGTTCTAAGGATGGCATCGAAAGAGATGGCTTGGGTTTCTCCCAGGGGAGTGCCTTTGATGGGGACTAAGGCGTTGACGGGAAAAGACTCCGGGTGGGCGGGGAGAGTGGCTACAGTGTGGATGAGACCGACGTGGTCACGGGCTTTTTCACCTAGACCAAGAATGCCACCGGTGCACACATGGATACCGGCTTCCTGGACATTCTTGATGGTGTTGAGGCGCTCGTCGTAGGTACGCGTGGTGATGACGCTAGGGTAGTGCTCGCGACTGGTATCGACATTGTGATTGTAGGCCGTCAGGCCCGCATCTTTCAGCTCCTTTGCTTGAGCAGCATCGACCATACCCAGCGTCACACATGCCTCCATGCCCATACCGCGCACGCCCTTGATCATTTCTTTGATGTTCTTGAGGTTCGTCTTGCGGCCCCTCATGTCTCTCCACGCAGCGCCCATGCAGAATCTCGAGCTACCGTTTTCTTTGGCTATGCGTGCAGCTTCGAGGACGGACTCGACGGAGCTGAGCTTTGTGGCTTTGAGGCCGGTGTCGTAGCGAGACGACTGGGCGCAGTAGGAACAGTCTTCACTGCAGCCGCCCGTCTTGATGTTGAAGAGGGTACACATTTGAATGGCAGCGGGGTCATGGAATCGGCGGTGGACCGAGGCCTACGAGACTGATGAGAGGGGCATATTCGCTGGACAAGAGAGCAATGTGACCTACCGAAGCATAGGTGAGGTCAATCAGCGAAGTGTTGTATATCTCTGAAATCTCCTCCTTTGTCCAGTTTGTTCGCGGTGCCTTTGCATTGAGGGCATTCTCAAACACCGTTGTCCGCGGTGTTGTCAGGCGTATTTGCTGCGTGCCCGGATCTACAGGCGTGTCAAGAACAGTACTAAAAGAGCGGGTGGTGAAGCCATAGTAGACTCGGCGTGGGCCACTTGCACGAAGAAGCATTCTCTGAGCCATTGTGAAGAGAGCTGTTGTATTCTCAAGCAAAGAGAAGTGACAGCCCACCATGGACAGTCACTCAAACAACAAGCCTCATCTAACCGCAAAACCGCCCGCAACGCGTCGGCGAGAGCGTGGGTAGACAGTCTGTGGGGCTGCAGCCAATGGGCAAGGGGACGATGAACCGCGAGGGGTGTAAGCTCCCACGGACTGGAGGGGTTGCCGCCTCCAATACACGGTAACAAGCCCATCGCTAACCCATTGCAGCGTGAGGTCCCCCCCGTTGAAGACGCCAGTCATTCTGTCCAACCCGTAAGCAGTAACACACAAGGTGCAAGTAATTTACCATGCAGATGATCCGCCACCGTTGTGTGGTTCAGATGAGTGGTGGTTGAGCAGGCCAGACCCCACTGCCCTGCGTGCGCGCATTCAACATGCATATCCACCTCCCCTCGGCGGTCATAGCTCGTCCGTCTCCAACGCATCATAGCGTAATAATATTGCTCAACCTGAATGTAGCCAATTAGAACCCCGTTGCATGTGATTGCTGCGACGACGATCTTTTTGGCCAACGGGCCGCAGGCAGGACTTGGGCCGGTCGGTCCTGGATCGGCCGTGGCATCGTGCATGGAGGAGGGGGGG
>NW_006911343.1:0-134117 GCF_000523455.1 Bipolaris oryzae ATCC 44560 | reverse complement strand
GGGGGGGGACTTGCATGGCTGTGTAGCGGCATTGCCGATGCGAAATCGTTGGTCGCGGGGACGGGCGCCAGGCCAATCGCCACTGTCATGGTTATCTCTCTGAATCTTAAGAAAGGCAAGGGAGATACCTCGTACGCTGTGCCTCCCATATCTAGATGGTGTGTGGGCTGTATACGTACTGAGCAGTGTATGGCTTTGGCGGAATCAGATCCGCAACTTGAGTTTTCGCGGCAGTGGCTTAGAAGTTATAGCGCAAACGTAGCTCTGCAACGTCGAGACACACGAAATGATGAGGCTGGAGGTTGTATTTTGGGATGCGGGAGCTGTTTTACTCAGCCACTTGTTGGAAAGCCAATCACATAGGGTTAGAGGTTGCACGAGTGCGGGTAGCATTATGGAAGTAGGGCTGACTAGGCTTACCTGGGTTGATGTCCCGGGAATTGGGTTTTGATGAACAACAATCTTTTCCACCAGTATAGTAGGCAACGTCGTCCCGATGCCCCCGTTGACTGTGCTCCCGTTGGCTGCCTTCCCGTTGGGGTAGGGATGTTATTGTTGGAAGTCACATTTGTGATAACGGATGTTTGCTCCGGGAGACTGATCGTGTATTGATAACGTGGCCGGCTCCCGGGCTACGTTTCGATGGGTCAGAATTAGAATATCAGTATGGCAGTGTGATGGTAACCGGTGATCGTTTGCCTGGGAGGAGCTCAGTTGGGTACTCAATGTCATACCGGCGCCTTTCATAGTAGCGCACAAACATGAAGGATCCGCAGAGCAAAGGATCTGCTAGTCTAGGACATAAATTAGATCGATGACAGTGAGTTAATATTTCATGGGCTTTGTACTTTTCAGGGTTCATAGTTCCGATATCAGGAGATGCCTCCTCTTAGACACTGGCGACCTTATGTCAGTCAGAGGATCAAGTATGAAGTGGAATTAAATGGTGTAATTTTGATTAGAGAAACTACTGTAGATTGTGATAGTTATTGTACCACATATGTAAGATCCATAAATTATTTAGGTTAGTTACGACACAAGCCTAAATCGAGTGAGTGTCCGCACAGCAATTGACTTATGGAGTGATTCACGCCTGATTACTGGTGTGAATATCGCTGTGAGTAGCTTATTCATATGACGAGGGATGCGGGTTTGTGGGGAATTCACCGTCAAAGAAGAGTGTGACTCTAGTCCTTGAATAATCCATTCACATCACACAATGGCAAAAGAAAAAGTGCACGACATTCAATTTATATAGAAAAGATTGATTCAGCTCCTTGAGGAGCTAATCATGGAACGACCATGCCGGGTATTGTTTTCTAGAAATGCTAAAAATCAAAAAACGCCATTGGATGTATGCAAGGGGGTATCAACCATATCCATATCCCAGAACCGAAAGAAAGAAAACAAAAAAAACACACACAAACGCTATGTGCAAAAATCGAAGTGAACATGATTCGCCTGTGCATCGTTGATCGTGCGTCATCATCGTGCTCGTTTGTACCAGTGGCCTGCCACGGGAGACAAGGTTTTGAAGGGGATATACAAAGGAAAGACATGAAAAAAGAAGGAAAAGTTGGAATCGTGAGATATATGGGAGGGGATCATCCTCAAATCAATCCCCGGAACTTGGCACCATTCTTGTGATAGATGCTGCGTACCGACGCCGGAGGAGTAGTGACTACTGGCGCAATAGGCTGGGTGGCAGCAGGTGCGGTAACAGTGACCATGACAGTGGTTGTGACGACGAGAACGCCGTCGTTGCCAGACTGGGAAGCGGTAGGCTTGGCACCAGGAGGGGCACTGAAGGTTGGGATTGCAACCGCAGACGTAGTTGGAACAGCGGAGCGAGTGCTGTTAGAGAAGGGTGGTCCGCCAGTAGGGATAGAAGGAAGAGCGGTGCCGGTTGCAGAAGGAATGCCACCATCAGAGTCGCCTCCTCCTGAAAGAAGAGAGGTAACAGGGCCCATCTCGCGCTTCAAAGGCATCTCGTTGTAAAGTGCAGTGCGCGCATTCCAGTCGCTGACTGCAGTGCTAACAGCATCCTGCTGACCCATGGCGTATTCGGACATGTCAGAGTAGTCGAGAGCCTGCATTGCGACCTTGGGGGATGCAACGTCGACATCAATACAGGTGCTGTAATACTCATCCTTGCCCTTGTCGAGACCTGGAGTCTTTCCAGGAAGAGAAGTCCACTGCCACACCCAGTACAAAGTGTAGGCCTTGTTAAGCTCGACGTCTTCGGGGAGCTTCACGTCTGTTTCGCAGTACATGACTGAGTTGGCAGGGCCGGTCTCTGGTGTGTTGGCCATGTAGGCGGGGTCGGCTACCTTGCGTTCCATGGCGACGGGGGTCTCGTTGTTCAAGTAGCAGCGGCCATCATCGTAGTCGTTCATGGCTAGCAAAACTCCGCGCTTGTCGCCACCCTGTCCATCCTGGGTCCACTGAAGGACGTCAAAAAGCTTCTCATCCGTCTTTGGCTCTTTTGTGCCATAGACGTAGACGGTGCCGCCTTTTTCTGGCTTTTCGGGGTTGTTTTGTGGAAGTGTGACGTGACCGTTCTCCTGGTAGCGGATGGCGATGAAGCCACCAGGCACAGTCTTGAGGCGTGGGAACTTCTCTGAGGATTGTTGTTGCTGTCGTTGCGTTGGTGCGCAGAGTAGTTGGTCGGCATCGATGAAGACCTTACCCTCAGTGTTGGACTCGGGCATTCGCCAGGTCATAGAGTTGTCTGTATCCTTCCCATCAGGGCCTTTCTGGCCCCTGTCAACCATGCCTCGCGGGTAGCCATAGGCGCCCACGTATTTGCCGCTGTCGTCGATGTTGCGGAGCTGCTCTCCCCAACTGTGGGAGTGGACTAGGGGAAAGGCGGCTAGTGCCGCGACGAAGATTTTCCGTACAGAAGGCATTGTGATATGTGTATGTGTGTGTGTAGATGAAGTTACTCGGTGATTGTGTCTTGAGAAAACAAGAAGATTGTAGAATGAAAAGGTTCTTTGGGAAGAAATGCAAGGGTGATATAAGTGAAGTGGGATTTGGTACGTGATGGAACAATGTGTAAGGTCATGTGCTTTGTAGACGTCTTCACCTCTGGAGCAACACTGTTGCTATTGTTCAATAAAAAACCGTGTCGTGAAGTCCGCACAGCGTGTTCCAGACAGGCAGAGCAAGGAAATAAAAAACAGAAGAAGAAAATAGACAAGAGAAGTGAAGTGAAGATACAACACAGGATGGGTGTGTGAGAAGCGATTAGGGTTCGCGCAACCATGTACCTTTATTGCAGGCGGGCAATGTGGTCAAACATGGTTCAAAATCTCCGACCCAAAGGGACAGAAGTGATCAGAGCCAATGGAGAAGGAGACATGTGAGGGATCGAAACAAGGCGCCACCGCACGCGATGCTGCAGACAACATTCTGTGCCTGCAGCCGAAGATGTTTGGGTCTTGGGACAGCGTTTCAACGCCGACCTCCACTACTATAGCCGCCAGCCATGGGTTTACTGGTCCCACAGCGCACTGGCGGCGTAGCGCGCATACCTGGCAGCGTTGGGCACAGATTTTTATTTTTCTTTGCGGCGCAAGGGCCAGACTCTTGTGGTGAGATGAGTAGTTCGTCTCCAAGCGGCTACACTAGGCGAGCATCCGATACGTTAAGAGGAGTGATTAAGGTATTGGAGGGCAAGGCTAGCCGTTGATCTACAAGACGAAGACGGCAGCTAACCTCTTGTCCAGTTGCCGTGTCGAATTGCGGGTCTGTCCGGGGTCAAGTTGCACTGGGAAATAACCAAGGGCGTGCGAGCCGCCCGCAGCGTCAGAGAGTGCGTTGGGGGAATGAATGGGTGCAGCGGCCAGCACAGTACGACGAGAAGGACAGTGACGCGTAGGTGGCCAGCATGACGATGGGGACTGGGTACACGCAAGTGTACCGGAGCAAGGCTTAGGCGATGCGACGATAGGTGAATGCGAGCCGGATACAGCGCATCGAGAAAGATGGGATTTGGTGGCAGTGGTGGTGGGTGGGGCGAGGTTTGGTAGCAGTGCTCAGGCTGCGTTTCAGGCCGGCTGGCTTGCGGGACTTGATTGGCTCTGCGGCTCACGCTACGCCGCAGCCTAACATGTGGGCGCGCCCGCCTGATTGGCCCGTAGCGTCCCAGCCTGCGATGCGACTATTTTTCTTCTTCTTCTCCTTCGTCGTCGTCTTCTGTATTCTATGCGACCACCTTGACGCCCATCTATTTTCCGAGATTAGCACCCGAGATTCCACGCCCCAAGTATAGGCACTTGGCTACGCTGGCCGCGCGTGGCACCCGCTCGGCATCCCAGGTCACGCGGACCCAAGAAATGAGCAATTCACCCCCCCCCCCCAATCGCCCAAGGCTAGCCACAGGAGCCTACTTCTTATCGATAGCCACTGTTTCACGGATCAGCGTCGGCACTTGGGGCCCAGGCCATCTCCCGCCTGTCAGCAGAACCGGCAGATTACAGGAAGCTGTCTCGAGGCTAACCACGTCGGACCACGTCCGTAGTCTTTATTGTGTAGTGGCAACTCAAACTCGGAACGCTTGAGGACATGTGTTTCAGTGGCCGAAGAGTCGCACTCAATCCTACCAGCACCACTGCCAAACTCAAACCCTCACTTAGGGAAGGCCCGTTAATATAATTTAGCATCCTATGTATACATGGTGTTTCTTAGAGTGATTCAGAAGCAGCAATGGGTATTGCGCTTGCTTTTGCGCATCACTTACTGATATTGCCGTGTACCCACAGGTCGACTTGGAGGCAGTGAAGCCGTGACTTTGCTTTTTTCTTACCCTTCTTCCACCAGTAGTTCGAGTAGTCCGGTTTAGATGCTTCTGGACTACATATGGATGCGCTAACATACTACCTGAAACACTTTAACCCAAACAAAGTCTACACCTACTGAGTCTACATGCACACTACATCACCTTTGGAAAAAAAATACCGCAGCTGAATTTCACACGTGCGCACAAGTTTAGGGGTATGCAGAAATAGCCTGCATAAATTTGTCCAGCTGACTATCCATGTGTTGGACTTTGTCCTGTAGTGAGTTTTACCAGTTGAAGGGGCGACCATCATCTGCTACACCAAGATCTCCCTTGGCAGATTCACTGTGAGGGGCTGCCTTTTGCCCCTCCCAAGTTCCAAGCTATGCGTCCAAGCCACATGTTGCAGGATGAAATGACGTCTGCTCAGTGAGACATTATCGCGGTTTCGATACTGGTACTGATATCAAACCGCGAGATATGTACTATGGTGTTGTTGAGACAGACTGAGTGGAAATAGCACTTGCCATCTCAGCACTTGCCATCTCAGCACTTGCCATCTCCTTAGCATTCGCCATCCTCTTGGCGGCCTGAGATCGCCGGATAAAAATTACCACTATTACGATAGTGTAATTATCTTATAAAGCTAACACTACTTTCTCGTTATGTATTAGGAGTATATGTTTAAATAGACTGCTGCTTCGTATAAATACACAATACTCTTCAGATTTTATAGTAGCCTCCATAGTGATGGAGAATGTGATTTGGATGGATGTTGGTCGTAGTAATTATCCGGTTATTGTAGTTTCCTAAGAGGCCATCTCCCCAGCGCTTTCCAATCCTCCATCTCTCCATCTCCCTAACATAGTGATTTATCAGCAACAGAGAGAAGGGTGGCAGTGAAGTATCGACAATCACAATCACCATAAACAAACAAGTTCTCAACACTACATCTTGCACCCTACACTTCCCCATTCTCGTAACTCACAACTACATCAATTCACCACCTCCTTTTCAATGAGTCCATGAAGAAACAACCGCTTACCCCACGCTCCCCCCTTCATTGACCTGAGTAAAAAAAAATCCATCACACAACTCCCTTCTGTGAACTCCAACAACACCCCTCTCACACCCACAAAACCTTCCCCCATATATATAAAAAATCTCCTGCTAGCCCCCCACAAAAATATGATCCTTACCATACAAACTCACTACTAACCCTTAGAACCACTAACCAAGAACAAAAAAAACCGGAAACAATCAAATCCATCAAGAAAGAAAAGATGGCAGTAGACCTTGGAAACCCCGTAAACTGCATATGCCAGGTCCTCCAAGAAAGCTGGCTCTGTCAATGTACTCGGGAAAGATACATACAAACCTGTGCCAGCGGCGCACAGCACTGGCCGTCTCGATGGGTGTCTTACTACGATCACCAGAGGATGTGTGATCGGTGCTTGGAGCGCATAGAGAGGGTGGCGAGGGAGGCAGAGAGGAGGGGACGGTAGATCGGGGTGTGTGTGTGTGTGTGTGTGTGTGTAAGAGTTGCTCCAAGGCAGTAGTGGTAGATGAGAGGGTCTGGGAAAAGTGGGAGGGGGGATAGTGGAATATATGTATAGTAGGTATTATTACGAAAGACCCGGAGAATCATGGAAGTCAGAGGAGGAAAGTCATACGATTAGATATCTAGCACAAAAGAGAAAAAAAAAAGACGGATTAAACTCTTCATCTTTAATCCTCCATATCCTCATCTTCATCCTCGTCTTCCTCTCCATCCGTCATCTCCTCCTCCTCGCCTTCCTCCCCCTCCTCAATCCCCGCCGTATTCCTAACCTCCGCCAACCCAAACACCTCCTCCGGCAACCCGTCCCACCCAACCTCCCTCTTCACGCAGATAAGCCCAAACTCGCAAACCCCATTGAACCCGCCATCCCGCCTACTCTTGCCAAAAAACCCAACGACAATCTCATCCTCAGCGGGCCTAACCTCAACAACAGCAGCCTGCTCGTCCTCCTCTCCATCCATCACATTGAGTTCCCCTTTACTCTCCCCATTCGACAAATGCACCCGGACCCCATTATCCGGATTCACCTGCACACGCGTAATCTCGACGCCCTCAGGCAGACGAATCTTCTCAGAGGCATGGCCGCCAAACCGATGCGTGGACCCGTACCGCCGCATCGGACCCCAATGCGAGACGTGGCCGTCGGCGTACTTGACCACGCCGCCGTCCCAGAGACATCCGACGCGCAGGTCAATCGATACGGCGCGGTGCAATTTTCCGTCTGCACCGCGTTCGCGCAGGAGCTGCGCCCATTCGTACGGGTTGCGGGGACGGTAGTAGTCGTCCGAGTCAGAAGACGAGTAAGCGAGGTGTTTGCGGAGGATGACGCTCGAGTTGGGGATGCGGATGTAGGATTTGCTGGCGAGGAGCTTCCACACGTTTGATGTGCTGGTTTCGCGGCCGTTGGAGGCGAGGATGCGGAGGTGCAAGGGGGAGGTGCGGGCGAAGCGGTTGTCGAGTTCGGATTCGGTGAAGGTCATGGTTGTGGGGGCGTTGGTGAGCCATTCGTCGGGCTGAGAGTGCTCGGTGTTGTTGAAGGTTATGCGCGCGATGCCGCTGGGGGAGTTGATATGGAGGGTTGCGGGACCACCTTCGTCGTCGTGGGCTACGCTCAGGTCGGGCTTTACTTTTCGAGCGGCTTCGGTGAGGATGGGGTCGGTTGGGAGGCGGAAATGGGGGAGCATGCTGAAGGAGAGTGCGTCTGCTAGGTCCCAGCGTGCGTTGTTGGGTGTATTTTCCGGGTCGACGACTACGCCTTCTTGCTTCAGGTAGCGCGAGTATGCGGTTTGGGAGACAAAGTTCTTGACCCAATCTTGGGCATATCCTCGCTCCATAATACCAGGGCGGTGCGGCGAACCGAATGCATGACCGACTTCGTGCATGTGAGCGCCCTGACCAATTGCACAGGCTTCCCATAGAGTAGTACACTGTCCATTGTCGTTGCCCACCTTTTCTCCAGGTTTGCGGGTGTCGGTCAAACAGCTGGTAACTTCTTCCAGAAAGCGTGGCCAAGAGTAGGTCAAGTGGCTTCCAAACATGCCCAATGATATGCCACGCGGATCATGGCAGCCAAGGGCGGCGTGTCCGAGAATAAGATCTTTGGACATGCTGTAATGAGAGTCCAAGATCAGGCCAGCAACTATGGGCTGAGCATCAGGAACGAACGGACCCCCAGCCTCTATCAACGCCTCCTTGAAATAGTCGAAAACAGCGCCCTTGATACGAGCTCTGTCATTCTGCTGTGCAATATTCTCGTCGCGAATCTCCCTGGTTGTCTTGGAAGAGCGGATGATATGGACCTTGGCTGTAGACCGGATAGCATCGTCCTGTGCGAGAGTTTGGCCCATGCGCGCATTGGTAAACTCCCGACTAACAGTGTCTGCAGTCCATTCCTCCTCCAATCTAAAGGAGCGTCGTCCAACGCCTTTTTTCCTCAAATCTTCGGCAGTCATGGCTTGCCACATGTACGCAGTCATGCGAAGCTTTGCAGTGGCAGCATCCAGATCCGAATGGGTCGAAGATACACCAGCAGCCTTGTTAGGAGGGCAGTCAATGAGACACGGCGAGTCAGAAGCAACCATGATTGCGAGATGGAGAGGTGGATACTGCATCAGAGGCCAGTAGTTGACGTTGGTCTCAACTGTATGTTCGATGCAGTCGTTACAGATGTAGGCAAATTCGAGCCTGTTCAATCCTGGAGAAAGCATGACCATGGCCTTGAAATGACCGCCTGCTAGAGGCCATGTCTGCTCTGGGAAGTTTTCGGATTTATTTGCTGCTTTGGTAGTTACGTGGATGTAACTTCCTTTAGCGGCTTCGAACTCATATGTTCCAGTGACAAGAAGGCAGCGCTATGGAACACGTTAGTAAGTTCATTTGATACATTGACAGAGGTCGTACTTGATGAATCGTCTCTCCATCCTCAAGATTGGTGATTTTAAGAGGAGTTGTGATTGGTGCCATGATGATGATGATGATGGGTGGAGGTTATGTGACGGGGTGATCAAGTCAATTGAGTGGAAATATCAAAGAGATGCTGAAAAGGCTGGTTGATGGATTGTGGAGGAAATGAATGCTTTGGTAACTTGAAGTCTTGCGTTGTCCTTCTTATAACTCTACAGACGCTCTGGAGGAGTTGATACCCCTTGCGCCAGGATTCAGGCAACTGTCCAGATTGAGACTAGTTCCAACGATGCTGCCTGGTGTGCATCCGCTTGCGAACTTGCACCAGTCGCCATCCGGTCCGCGATCAATCCGTAACGGTTCGCAATATCATCCATCTCTTCTGATTCGACTTGCTGCCTACAATGCTGCAAGGGACATGATGGTGCTGAATATGTGCTTGGAATGAAGCTGGTATCCCCGGGCTGCGTCCGCGCTAGATGAGTGGTATGCGTGCACTCTGTTTCGAAATTGACGTCCAGAAGGCTAATACAGGATATGGGGTTCATTGAAATGAAGAGTTTCATGGGAGTGAAGTGACATCCATTGTTGATGACGAGTTAAGCTGTACGGCGTGGCTGGAGATGCTGAAATGGTAGGATAACGTGTTTACGTCCTAGAGTGTAGTCCGCACCATGTGTATTCGTATGTAGCCTGTCGGTAAACTTATACATGCATGTCTGAGGAGCGAATACGATATTCAAGCCTTGCGGCCTTGTCGGAGTCGGCGCGATTGTTGCAGCGATCCAGACGTGTGGCGCCAGATCAATCAGGGTCTTCGCCTATCTTGAAAATGTGGACCGTGCGCCGATCATCAGAATCTAGGCACAACAACGTTTTCGCCATCCCACATTCTCTCGTCTTATGTCAAACCGCCATCATCCAGCGTACCCACACCAGACCTAGTCCCAAGTTTATTCACAATGGCTTCCCTCCTATCATCCAACTTCAGCATGAGCATATATGACATACGCAATTGACCTCAGCCCGTGTTATCACTTGTGTACATACGTTTCGCCCTCGATAAGACGTTGGAGGAGCACTACTGTTTATACCATCATACTTGGTCGCCCGCCCGCCTAGCATCTCCTGAAGAGAGAACCGAACTACTCACCTGCCATTACGCTTTGTTGTGCTGCTAATCACGTCGACACCGCTACCATGGACACTACCGAAAGCGACTCTTCTGTCCCCGTAGCCGGTGACTCAGTCTTTAGTATTTCACGACCGTCATCCGCCTCTTCGATCCGCCCTGCCGACACGCCGAAAGACCTCCCCGCGGGCGCCCCCGTATCTCACCTATTCCAGGTTCGACACACACCAACCGCCGGCCGCGCCGTTTTCGCTACCCAAGACATCCCCGAAGGCACCCTTGTATGGCAGTCAACGGATCTTACGCTTTCCGTGTTGCTACGCGAGTATAGACGTGAGGTGTGCGGGCAATGTTTTGGCTACGATTATGGACGAGATCTGAGCATACGAGACAAGACAGTGGGGTTTGCTTTCTGCTCGGAAACGTGTCAGAAAACGTGGCAGGAGGAGCAGGGGGAGATTGGCATCCAGACTTGGACTGCTGTTGAGAATCTGATCCGAAAGAGGAGCAAAGAAGACAGCGACATGGTGGACGTTGACATGCCGCGGCCAAAGAAAAAAGACATTAGCAAAGCTTGGGATAGTGTGGCTGCGCAGGCGGAATTGATAAGGAGTGCAAGGGAGGCGGAGCAAGCGGATGGTGTGGACGGCCAAGCTGCAGTGCTCATGTCAAAACAGCATAAAAAGGCTGTTTCCAAGGCACTGCAGGGACGCATTACCCCCGACGTGATGAGCTTCTGTGTCAGTGGCATCTTGTGGCGCCACCATCATCCTGAGCAGTGGGAACGATTAGAGGCGCTCGCAAACGACAACACGCCGTACCACAGTTGTGACGATCTGGATGCTTTCACACGGGCCTACCTGCACTTGCTTGCGATTCTGCCCGTGGCGCTCCTCCCACTGGTGACGGCGGAAACGCTTCTCACGCTGTCGAAGCGCGACTCGCACAATTCGTTTGGCATTCGCTCGCTCGAGGACGAAGGCTCAGAGTTCTTCGGCTATGGGTGCTGGCCGGCTGCAAGCTACTTCAACCACTCGTGCGGACCGAACATTGAGAAGAACCGTGAGGGCAGGATATGGTATTTCAGGGCGGGAAGAGACATTGAAAAGGGCCAGGAGCTGTGCATTACTTATTTGAGTGGAGAGGAGAGGAAGTTGAGTCGCGGGCAGAGGATGCTAAGGCTGAAGAAGACGTGGGGGTTTGATTGTGGATGCGAGAGGTGCGAGGCGTTGTAGAATGGAGGACCCTGGTAACTATGCAGTAGCGATTGGTAAGGCATATCGTTTGCATCAGTAGTTGGGATGGGCATGTTGCCAAGAGCGACATGGGCTGAGGCTGTGGTGGTTGTGGTGCGGCCATTGGCTGGCGAGGAAGGGCCGGCATCACAGGCAATGGGCGGGTAGCTGTCAGGTGGAGAGCAGAGCAGAGCAGATAGTAGCCGTAGTGTATTATTGATGATTACAGGCCCCGTGCGCGAAGGAGCTTGCTGGAGACGCCTCGCCGACTAATGGGACAGCGGAAGCCGGATTAGGCATCGGGCCGAAAGTATATGCGCGTGAGGAACAGCCCAAGGGCACATCTGCATCATCCGGGCCGACACATGGGCTGCACATGGCAGACATGCACATGCTTGTTGATACTTGGAGGCCCGTCTGTGGTGCGAGGTACGCCACAGGCGTCAAAGGATGTTCGTGTGCAGAGGCGAGCAGCGAGGAGGATGCGAAGGTGGTGATTGACGTCTTCTGAGGCGGTTCCCACTAGACAGTGACGTAAGAGATCCGCCGCACTAAATGGACCCTGCAGACGGACTAGGACCGTTGGGTTGCGAGCTGCGAGCGAGTCCAAAGGAATTCATCGGGGGCGTCGAGCAGAGACGGCGGGAGATTGCGTCTGCGTCTGCGTCCAGCGTCCCCAGCAGACGGACAGGCAGCGGGCAAGGGCAGGGGGGCGGGTTTTTTTCCATTCTGCATGGGCTCTGCCTTGGTTGTATATGCATGTGGCCGTTGGGACCCATTGGCAGCGTCGAATTGGCATGCTAAGAGACCGTCTTCTGTTCCAAGGCCACAGGTGAGGGCTGCATGCAGTGTGGCGTAGCCCGCCCCGTGCCTAGCGAGCTTTGTGAGCCTCTAGTCGACGGATCCGCTCAACCTCGCGGCATGCCATGGAGCTGAGAGAGGCCTGCCGGCCATTCCGCAGTGCGCCGCTATGGCGAGAGTTGCATTCGCGCGGAGGGTAGCGTGTGTGTGTGTGGTGAAGAAGAAATATCAAGTCGTTGCCCACATGCTACTCCTACGTAGAGCTTATTACTTACATGCTCCTCTTATTCCACCCCATTTGCCTGCCCGTGAGCAGCCAAACTGCAGTCTGACGAAACCAGATAACCCCGCGCAAACCACTACCACTATCATCACTGCTGCCTGCCACTGTCCATCACCGTCATCTGCTACACCCTACTAGCCCTACACCCACCCTAGACCACTGTACAGCACAGCACTCTACTCTACAGTAGTACCGGCCGCACCCCCAAGGCCACATCGCACCAAGCACACCCCGTTCTGTCCACGTCCGGCGGCAAACCCTTGCTCGCTCTGGGCTAGCCACAGCAGCAGCACCACCACCACCACCACCACCACCACCATCACTATACCCTGCGACGTTCTCGACGCGGCACGCCAAAATATCCAGACGAGCGTCATATCTCCACCCTGACCACTACTACTACTACTGCTGCTGCTACTACCAAACGCGGCGTCACTGTACCGTACCCATACAGTATTGGGCTTTGGCGGACAACAGCCACGCCCGCATCGAGATCCAGCACTGCCCTTCCCCGCGAAGCACATGCAGTTCCAATCATCGCCTAGCTCTCCACGGAGCGGGCGCAAGAAGATGAGCTTGCCAGTAATCGAGGTGAGACGACTTGCTTTTTTACTCCCTGTTTTCTTCTCTTGCTGTTCGTCCGCCCATCTTGCATCCATCCTGTCTCCATGTTGTTTCCTCTCCGACTGCCGCAGTGGCACACATACACACACACACACACACCCACGCACCAGTCAGGGGCGCGACGGGCACAATAACGCCCCATGGCCGCCTCAGGGCTGGCGCGCGTGGTTGCAGCTTGTTTGGCGATGATGTAGCCCGCATCGTCATCTGGCGCACGGACGCGTTATGACGCATGTCGCTCCTGCTCTCCTGCTCAGGCCTCACCTCACGCCTTCCCTCGCTCGTGCACGCCTTTCTCTTCAACCACCACCACCTTTCCCATTGTCTTTTTTTCCCATTTTCTCCGCCACCAGCCCACTGCCGTGACACTACTGTCCCGCTGCATTCTTCCCTTTCTCCTTCTTTTGTTACTACTGCTGCTGCTGTTGCTGTTGCTGCTGCTACACCCGGCTATACTCGGTCGTATCAAGCCCATCTCTGCCTATATCCGTCTCCCAGCCCAAGCGACCCCGCCATCCTCAGCGGCGTTGTAATTTACTCCTGTCCACGCACACGCACACTAAACATGGCCGCCATACAGAATTTTAAGAACTTCCTGCGCCATGGCAAACAGGCCCGCCACAACGCTGAGCCCACGACAAATGTATCCAATGTCCATGCCCAGTCGCAACACCAACGCTACCAGGCTCCCGAGCCCGCACATCATGGCATCTCGGAGCCCGTAATGGACAACAAGCCCCTCCAAAACAACCCTGCTCCCCATGGCGACTACTCGGTCGGCGCTGGCGCTGGCGACAACCGTCACATTGCCGCCCAAGCAGGCGACGCCGCTGCTCGTGCTGTTGCCGATAACCAGAAGAAGCAGGCTGCCGCAAAGGGCGCTGGCGTTGACCCGTCTGTACTCGAGCGCATCGTTGCAGAGGAGCGCGAGGCAAAGGGCAAGCTGCCCAGATATCCAGGCCTCGAGCGCTGGACGCTGCTCGAGAAGATGGGTGATGGTGCCTTCAGTAACGTCTACCGCGCACGAGACAACACTGGCCAATGGGACGAAGTCGCCATCAAGGTCGTTCGTAAGTTCGAGATGAACTCACAGCAGGTCAGTACTACCCAAATCCTTTGCCCAGACCCTCTGCCCTCCTGCCCATTTTCACAATGTCGTCATCCCTCTCCCTTACCCGATCCCGCACCGAGAAGAAGTTGGGTGTTTTTTGGACGTTACCAACGCGAGGCCGGTGTAGGACAAGCATATACATCCGGACTTCAAAGCGCCAAAAGCAGCCGAGGTGCGATAGATTTACTTCCCTGATGCTCGACTCCCTAGCATCCTCGTTTCCCATCACGCATGGACTTTTGTGGGCAGATACTAACTGCCCTATAGAGAGCAAACATCTTAAAGGAAGTACAAATCATGCGCCAGCTCGACCACCCCAACGTTGTCAAGCTCATTGACTTTTCCGAATCACGGCAATACTACTATATTGTCCTCGAGTTGTGCCCCGGCGGTGAACTGTTTCACCAAATCGTTCGCCTTACCTACTTTTCAGAGGACCTCTCTCGCCACACCATCATCCAAGTCGCCAAAGCTCTGCAATATCTGCACGAAGAGGCAGGTGTTGTGCATCGGTTCGTATCCTGCCGTTACGTCAATGAGATCAACCACTGACGTCATAACCAGAGACATCAAACCTGAAAACCTTCTCTTCTACCCAATTCCATTTGTCCCCACCAAAAACCCCAAGCCAAGAGGACCTGATGATGAGGACAAGGCTGATGAGGGCGAGTTTGTCAAGGGTAAGGGTGCTGGCGGCATCGGTCTGATCAAGGTTGCCGATTTTGGTCTTAGCAAGGTCATCTGGGATACCCAGACAATGACACCTTGCGGTACTGTTGGTTACACCGCCCCTGAGATTGTCAAGGACGAGCGCTACTCCAAGAGTGTCGATATGTGGGCACTGGGTTGCGTACTCTACACTCTCCTTTGCGGTTTCCCACCCTTCTACGATGAGTCCATCCAGACTCTTACCGAGAAGGTCGCGCGTGGCCAATACACTTTCCTCTCTCCATGGTGGGACGACATCTCCAAGTCTGCCCAAGACCTGGTGTCCCACCTACTGACAGTAGACCCTGAGAAGCGTTATGACATTAACCAGTTCCTCAACCACCCATGGATACGCGAGGCTGACGAGCCTACTTACTCTGCTTACGACGCACCGCCTCTTGCAACACCTGCTGCCAAGAAGGAGCGTCTTCAGCCAGACTTTACCCACTTGGAGTCTCCAGGCGCGCGCCGCATGGACTTCCGTTCGCCTGGTGCCGTCAACCTTCGAGAAGTTTTTGATGTCAGTTATGCTGTACACCGTCAAGAAGAGGAGGGAAAGAGGAAGAAGCAGTTCAAGCAAGGATACCGTGGGGCAAACGCTATGAACTCTTTGAACGCACTTGACGAGAACGAAGACGATGATGAGTACACTGCCGAGTCCGTACCATACGATGCCTCGTCGCAACATCCACCAGCGAAGCTTCCCAAGTCGCAGGGTGCCGACGTGTCTGGTATGGAGCAGAAGATGCGCAACACCACACTATCCGCCGCAGCCCAAGCACGTCAACAACAAGCCGCACCACAACAACGGGGCTATGGCCAACATTCTGCCGCTGTCGCAGCCGCGGCTAAGCGCCAGGTCAAGAACAAGGGTGCCTTTGAGCTCAACATGGACACATCGAGTATTCTGGGCCGCCGAGCCAAGAAGGGGCCTGCGCCCAGCGGTCTAAGAAACAACATCGCTGTTGGTGGAACATGACAATCACCGTCGCTCACAAAGGATTGGTGAAGAGCTGGCATGCTTTTTGACGATGGGTATTGGGATGAGATGTCATGATGGCGTAGAGAGAGAGAGGGAGTGTGTGTGTGGGTTTTTTTTTCCTGTCTTTCACTGCTCAATTTCCTTTCTTGGCGTGTGTTTCTTCTCTTTTTTTTTCACCGATTTTAGTTGGGTCATATCCATGTAGTGGAACGTCCTGTTCCTCCTCTGATAGCATTAGTCTGTAGTAGTCACTGACTGTCCTTTTCGATGTGCAAAAAAAGAAAAGAAAAAGAAAGGACCATTTAACGCGCCTTTGTGCGCTTTCCTTGTTCTTCTGGACATGAGAGTGGGGGGGAGGGGGGGAGGGGGGAAGTAAGTGAGTGCGGAGGATAAACGTTTTATCTGTTTGTGTGTGCGTGGATGTGTGGATACAAGCAAAGGCAGCATGGCCACGATCAATATTCGCCAAAACCAAATGTCTGTGTCTGAGTGTGTGAACTTGAGACAATTATCAATCAATGGAAATATCATCGGTGGGGAAGAGAAGAAAAAAAGACGAGACATGGAAAACATGACAAGTGTGAAGTACTGATTGCTTCACTGCCGTACCTTTTTTACTGGACAAAAAAAAAGGGTTTGTATTGCATGCTAAGTCTGTTGATTGATCCTGAATGGGGAAGAGGGAAAAACAAAAGAGAATAATTTGCTCAAAAAGGGAAATTAAGTGGGAGTCGCGAACCAACAAGGGGTGACCATGCAAAGAAGAAGAAGAACTTCTTGGTGGAGGAAAGCCCAGCAAAATGTCTAGACACTGTTTCTCCTTCTTACCCATCCCCATCATACAAATGCACATGTGTAAGAATGAAAACAAAACAAACTTCTCACTTTACAGACGTTATAACTTTCTGTCTATCGCTTGGGTACAATTCCCGCAGCTGCATTCATCAGGCTGAGTCCCGTCCCTGACGCAACGGGCGTCATGGTACCTGGTGTGGGTGCTCGTGAGGGAACGTTACTCCTGTTGTGTGCCATGTGTGCCTTGACCAAGTGGCCGGCGCAGAGCGCACTGTTGAGCGACAGTTCGCCCGCAAGCACACCAGCGGCAATGACGCGAGCGAGCTGGCGGGCATTGTCACCGGGAGAAGTGGGGTGGGCGCCTCGTACACCGAGCAAGTCAAGCATGGCGGATTGGGGCTCGAGGATAGTTCCGCCACCAATGGTGCCGACTTCTATCGAAGGCATGGAAACCGAGATCTGGAGGTTGCCGTTGACACTGGGAGAAAAATATTAGTAAACTGATTTACTCAGCAATCAAGAAAAAACAAACTTACTTGTTCATAATGGTGATGCAGTTGGCACTTTCAACAACCTGGGCAGGATCTTGACCGGTAGCCAAGAAGACGGCAGCAACGATGTTGGCAGCGTGGGCGTTGAATCCACCCATAGCACCAGCCATGGCTGAACCGATAAAGTTCTTGGAAATGTTCATCTGGACAAGATCGTCGACTTCACACTTGAGGACGGAGCGGACAACAGCGCCGGGAATCATGGCTTCGGCAACAACACCCTTGCCACGACCGTCGATCCAGTTAATGGCAGCAGACTTCTTGTCGGTACAGTAGTTACCAGAAACAGCAACCACACGCATATCCTCAAAGCCGCAGTCATTGGCCATGACGTTCAGAGCATGCTCGACACCCTTGGAAATCATGTTCATGCCCATGGCATCGCCAGTCGTAGCCCTGAAGCGAACGTAGATGTTGGTTCCGGCAATGGCAGATTTCATCGATTGCAGCCTGGCGAAGCGAGAAGTAGAGTTGAAAGCGTCCTTCATGGTCCTCTGGCCTTCTTCCGAGTCAAGCCAGATCTTGGCAGCACCTGCGCGTGCGAGGCTGTCGAATCCAATACAAGGTCCACGAGTCATGCCATCGCCAGTAATAACAGTAACGGCACCGCCACCAGCATTGATAGCCTTTGCACCACGCGAAGTTGAAGCGACAAGGACACCTTCAGTAGTTGCCATAGGGAGGAAGTAGTTTTGACCATCGATGAGCATGGGACCGGCAACACCAAGGGGAAGAGGAAGATAACCAACAACGTTTTCACAGCATGCGCCGTGGACAAGATCGTAGTTGTAGTCCTTGTATGGCAGAAGCGAGCGTTCCAGCAGAGTTGATGTTTCTCGTGTAGCGTGTGTTCGGGAAACGAGACCACGGCGAATTTTGACAGCGCGAGTCTTGTCGCCAAGCGTCTTCTCCAGTGCGTAACCTGGGATCTTACCCCTTAGCGACATCTCAATCAGTTCCTCGTCGGTCATCTTGGGGGCCTGTTTTTCCTTGACCATTTGTTCAAGAATCTCGTAGGGGCGGTTAGGCTGGCGTTGCTGCTCTTCCGTTGGGCCTGCTGGAACCTCTGGCTGGGGTCTTGGCTGGATTTGTGTAAGTGGCTGCAGACACTTGACTTGCTCATCTGGGCCAGGAGTACGAGGCGGGGTAGGCATATGCATGGATGGAATGCGAGGGGTTCCGGGGACGGTGGGGGCTCCGTCAAGGACTTCGGAGGGAGAAGGAGGCTCCAGTGGCTTGTGCGGCTCCTTGATTGTCCATCGAGCAGCATTGAAGAGGTAACCGTTAAGAACAACGCTCATGACAAGCGCAAGTACGATCCACTTGCTAAGGAAGGGATCTTCCAAACTCTTGAGCACGCCATCGACAATGTGGGTGCTAATGTTAGTGCCAAAGGCATGGTCTGAGTCGGAAAGAGAAGGCTCGGCGTAGTGAATTGAAGGGAACTCGAGCTCGTACTTGATCGGCATGAGGACAGTGACAATGGTCGATGTTGCGGCTTCCTTTGCCTGCTCAAAAATGTGATCCAAGCCACTTCCAGCAACCTTGAAAGGATCCAGAGGAGGAGTAGAGCCAACAACAGAGACAAAGTAAGACTTGCAAGGTGAAAGGCCAAACTTGAGGGTGGTAACATTGAGGACGTTGACAAGGAAAAATCCAGCGACCATAAAAATCTTAAACTTGGGGACGGTGATCTTCTTTCCAAAGACAGTCGTGCTGTTGCTGCTGACCTGCACGTCACGAGCACTAGGCCAGTCGTTGCTGGCAGCAACGCTCTCGGCGACCTTGCCGTCAATGCCGTCGTCTTCGAGAGCGCGGCGAAGCGCAACGTGACGCTTGATTCGGTTGATCTCAAGTTTGACGGTGAGAATGGACGTGTAGAAGGTCAGAAGCATGAGGGCATCGAAGAAGAGAATCCAGGCACCGAGGAAACAGAACTGGCGTAGACCACCTTGGATTCCAGATAAGGCGCCTGCGACGAGAACCAGAATCTCAAAGAAGTAGTCACGGACAACCTCGAAGCCAGTCTTCTTGATGGCAGTCTGCACGGCGGATTGAATGGTTACAGGCTCGCCTCGCTTCTCCTCGGCTGCTCGTCGGCCGTCCAAGGAGGCAGACAAGACGGCCTTTGTGAGAACGATGGGCTTTTCAAATCCGATGATGACAACCAGGAAGGGAAGTCCTTCGGAGAGAAGGATCAAGTTGATTGAGACACCAAAGTAAGTCGTCACAGCGAGGGCAAAGAGGAAGGCAAAGGCGGATTGCAATAGAACAGCAGTCGCCAGCCAGAAGTTGGAACCCAGTCGCCTCATGGCGAGGAAGAGGGACACGAACGTCAGGTGCATGGCAAGGTATCCCATGGCCATGATGACAATATCACCAGTGTCGGCATTCTGGAGGCCAGGTTAGCAAAGTGCGCATTCACCGTGAGGGAAACGAAGAAACAAACGTACCTTGAGTAGGTCAAGGAACGAGGTCCAAGAGTCGACGATCCAGTTGCGCATTCCTGAAGGGGCATTGCTGTGCTTGGAGGCACGCATCATCCACTTCTTCTGCTCGCGGGGACCATCGTGTGCAGGGCTCTGGGTTTGGGTGATATCCTCTGGTGCAGGGATCTCCTTCATGGCCTCGAGGAACTTGGCAGCCTCATCGTATGGCATGGCGTATGCGAGCGAAGTGTCGTGAGAAAGAGTAGAGAAGGGACTGTAGGAGCTGGGAAGGAGCTGTGCGGACACATTCTGAGGGGCGGATTGTTGCGAGGGGGCCGAGCTGAGGGTGCTGGACGAGGGGAAGACGAGGGTGACAAGGGCGAGTTCCTGTGCAGGCGGGCATGTGAGTTCATGAGGCTTGGAGAGATGCGAGTGAGTGGGACATACCTGGGCGTTGTCGGCAGCACTGCCTCTGGCGTCCGAGGCCTCCCACTGCCATGATGTTTCTTCTCCAACCCTCAGTGTCTTACTGCCCGCCAAAAGGGACTGGAAGTCGACATTGCTGGAGATGTCCTCGATGCCGCTCTCCAAGAGTCCCTTGTCCAAGACGCCGAGGTATGAGTAGCTGGCAAGGACGGCAATGGTGACAATGGTGTGGATGGGATGCGTGCATGCCCTCTTGGCTACCGAGAGCAGGACGGGGAACAAGTGACGGTCGAACCAGGTTGGGGCGGTCTTTTGCTGGTCGCCCGTCGCCTGCCAGCGGCTGGCGAGTGATCCTAGCATAGTAGGCGTCTACCACCGAGGTTGATTGAGCGTGATCGAGGCGTGGAGGGGCTCTGGGGAATCGTTCGCATATGTACAGGCACACACGTACGGGTTCGTGGCTGTGCGGGGCTTATCCCCAAAGTGAGCGCCGATTACGAAGCAAGGCGGAGACAATGGTTACCGTATGCGAGGTTATCTGCACAAAGCGTCTCGTGGCGTGCGTCGGAGACCGAAGCAGTTGTTTCTGAAGCGACTGCCCCCAGCCCTTTGATTATTATGTGTCTAACCCCAGATGGAGTCGGGACTGCCGTGATGCGGCGAAAGACAAAGAAAAGCAAACTGCAGCTCGGAAAAGAACAAATTATTAGGGTGGAGTGAGCGAGAGGGGAGGAGGGGAGGTATGTGCTCGTGCGTAGAAAGAGTACATATGTACAGTACGTACAAAAGACGAAATGGGCTATCGGGGGGAAATGTTGGATGGCGCCCCTTGGCCGGGGTGTACAAAACCCCCCGTCCCACGACTTTTTTGACAGCGCTAAGAAGCACCGACAACACTCTCACCGCGCTTTGATCATACTAGACGGGCCATGATTTGACACGCAAATGCGCCTAACTAGAGCGGATGCTCTTTTAGGGCATATTGCACTTGACCAGCTCACAGACTACACTGTGACAAGCATGCTAGTCCTGGCTGTCTGCAGTGTGCCCGATTCCGCACGCCTTGGCAGAGAGGGCAAAATGGCTGACTTCACCGCCACAGGCTCGACGCCACACAAACGGTGCGCCACATGCAGGGTGCAAATGCGCCGCCACACACGTGGCTCAAATTTTATCGGCCGGCTGATCTTCAGGGGAAGAGTGCGCGAGCACCCCGTTGGCTGCTCAGCACGCCCAAGACAAGGCTGCAGGCGCGGAGAGGCAGAGCAAGCGTCCGCTTTCGGCCAAATACCGACGACTCTACTTGGATACTTCCTACCGTGTAAGTGTTACACGTGAAAGCAATAGCGACAGTAAGTACGTCGAGGGCCCCGCGGCTATGGGCTCTAATGGTTCCACGGTCTAATCTGGCAGTATGTACCGCCGTTATCTGACATACTTAGTCAATACCACCAAACACACAGGGAAGCCTGGCCTAAGTAACAAATGCTGCTTTTGTCAAATTTCCATATCAAAACAACAGCGTTTGCCCAACATAGCACCGTTTCCATGGTAATCTTAAACCCCCGCTACGACGTTTCTCCCGCGCACTTGTCTACTTCTCTTCGAATCCGAGCCATCGAGCGTCTAGATTCTTTTCTGGCTTCGTGAAACTGCTTCATCGACATCTGTTAGAGATTTGGCCGAAATAAGCAGAACAACCGTGGTGGGAAGGAGTTACGAGTGAGAAGGACTTGGCTGTTTTTGGTACCAAGTACGGCACTGACCCATTTGGGCGAATCCCGAGCTGGCCGCAAACTCACCCATTGTGTACACCAGAGCTGGTTCCCTGCCGCACGCCAGTAAGAAAAGTACATAAGTACATGAGTATGTACATATGATTCGTTTTTTTTAAGTACGTGGCAAACCGCAGTGAACGCAGGCCTTGTTAGGTAAGTATACCCGACAGCGAACCAAATCGTCGCACACTCTTCTGCTTACTCGCCAAGTATCCTGGCCGTTGTACGCCTAGGTCCATTGTCGTGTGTAGTGCACTTCAGACAGACGGCGTCTGGCCAACAAACTTGGCCGTCATGGGTACATCGTCATTTGTAATGTGCTTCAGAAAGGCCGCGTCTGGCTTGTAGAGCATCACGTGAAAGTGCTCCACGGCATGTACACTCTTCAGACTCTTCCAGTTCTTGAACCACACCACCTCTTTGACCTTTGACGCAAACGTCTTTTGCACATAGTCTTCGATCTGCTTCTTGGACGCTTCCGTACACCAGCCCGTCTCGGGGTCGTCTTCGAGCTCAAATTTGGTCCAGACGACAAGGTGGACAATGTCTGGGTCGATGCCATAGGGCCAGTCGTTGTACAGGATCTTGATGTCCTCTGAACACGGTTAGACAGCGGTAGCAGCCAAGCGGATAAGTAGGGCGCCCCGTCGTACCATCAAACTGGAATGGTTCGCCTCGGGGTTCCATGGTATCCCACTTGAGACGCTCGTTGACTATGAAGTTCATGATGCTGCCATAGTCCTTCTCGAGCCTATAGGTAAACTGCCGGTAGCGGCGCAGCTCGCTCGGCAGGCGGTGGAACTTGTCGACGCGGTTGCTCTCTGGCGGGGGCCGTTAGCATCTCGCCTATCGGGTGTGAATCAATAACCGTACGGACAATCTCCCGCACCTGGTCCCATGTCAATACTTTGTACTCGCCGTCCGGCATCACAATGATTGCCTTATCCTTGTCACTGCAATCCTTTAGGAAGTCCGGGCACTCGCTCGGCCACTGGTCCTTTGGCACATTGACGAGCCAAAAGGGCAAAGCTTCGTGTGCCATGTTCGCGTCACGTTGATGACGCGGATCAACCCCAGAAAATGCTCAAAGTATAGCAATTAAACTGAAAATGTGACGAGAGAGTGTGTATGTAAGTATGCACAAGGTTGCAGTGGCGATGGGGAGAGCCCAACAGAATGCGCGAGCCCAAAAGGAAAGTTGAACGACGCGTTAGAGTACGTAGGTAGAAGGGGACCCGCGCTTGGGCTTACTAGTACGGTGAGCCATCCACCAACGCTGCAGACCTGACCTGCCAGCCATGGAATGTTTTGCGTCTAGCCCACTGTTTCAAAACGCGGCATGCGTCGACGGAGCCATCGGCAGTTGAAGCGCACGTGGACCGCGCCATCTTTCTTTTTGGCTTTTTCTGGCTTTGCAACTGGTGAAGAGGTGCGACGATGGATGAGAAGAGCGAGGAGACACAGACACATATGTACATACGCACGTAACCACACCATGTATAACCCTCTCCTGTCGACTCAAAACTGAAGAGCCGCACCACTGCACGCGACGGATGCAATCGTCTCACTTGGCCTCCCCAATCATAGCCGTGTCTCCCCATCACGGACTCATCGCCAGCAATCTCCCGCGTCTTAACGTCGTGTGTTATGCATCGGGTCTGCCTGGGGCCCCCAAGGGACCGTGCTGCCTCCCATTGGTTACACCCCAACCCGCCCGAAACGCACGAGAACCAGCACCCCTCTCGCACCTATAGTGACCATACCGAACATCTGTTTTAACACCCGGCCATACAGTGTCTAGACAGCCTGAGTTACATCATAATGGTCAGATGCGGCCAAACGCCCGCCCATTGTTGTTTGAGCGCATCTCAGCAGCAGCCCGTCTGGCAGGGTCTTGATCATGGCAATACTTTCTAACCCCCAGATCCCCATCCATTCGCCTTCAGTCATATTTTCTTCTCCCGTTCCCCTTTAACCTACGCCTTACCCTTTGTTAATCACCTCAACCCACTGATTGTTGTTTCTTTTTTCTTCGCCTATTCTTCATCCAGACTACTTCTACTCTTTGCACCATTGCGGTTGTCACCTTCCGCTGGTGACTCTGTTTCACGTTGCACCATCCCAGGATCCCTAGTCCATTCGCCTTCTCCACAGATTATTTCGCATGTCACAGTGCAACATTCCACAGTGGACGCCCTGTGTTTCTATTTGTGCCTCTCCCGCTATTTGACGAAGGGGGGTCTTTGAAAATCGACGATATATACGCCCACTTCCGCTCTCCCGGCGCATGGCTCGCACCTTGCTGTTTGGCAAAAACACTTTCATCCCTACACATTTTCGGATCAGGCACTACACCCAATCCGGGTTTCACCAACATCTCAATTTGAATAAGCTTTTTCACCACAAACCATCGACTACAGTGTCACTGTCGCATGCTCGACACACGTCGAAACTTGTCACTTCACTCGTTTGCCTTCGCTTGCCTCTCGTCACAATATATATCCTACCAGTCATCACGATACCACTCCGAATGCCCACCACCAAGTCTTCAACATGATCCGCGATCCCCAATTCTGGAAACGCTTCAGCACAGCCGTACACCAAGATGACTTGGAGAAGCAGCTCATGACGGCCCAAAGCCCAAAGCATCCGTACGTGGCAAGCAGTTCTTCTTTTACCCCTGTACCATTGTCTCTCGGGTCCCCACCATCACAAATACACTTTCCAATGTCCTCTCCGGGCCAACCACCAATGGTCCATCTGGCCTCGCTCTCCGGCTCCACCATAACAAGCCCTCTCTCGCCTCTCTCGGCCGAAATCTCCTTTTCAGAAACCGAGTCCACAAAATCCACAAAGGACAAACGAAAGAGCAAACCCTTCCGCCGCTCAACGCTCCAAAAAACTCCCTCGACAAAACCTCTCCTCCGCCCAAACTTCACCGGCTCAAACATCAAACTCCCACCCACCACCTCCACCTCACCATCATCGATATCATCACCAACATCAACATCCTGCTCCCCGACCCACTCCCCCCTCGACCCTCCTCCCCGACTCCACCACCGCACCTCCCTCCCCCAATCCCCCTTCCGCCCCTTCTTCCGCGCCCCAAACATCTCCGCCATCTCCCTCTCCCTCAGCGGTCGCCCTTCCTCCCGCTTCAAATTCGTAACTACCATCACGGCTGACGCCTCACACAGAGACTCGTGGCTCGTACGGCAGAAGCGGAAAGAGCGACACCGCACCTGGATTTGCTGGGCGTTTTGGATCGGCCTGTTGCTGCTTGTTGCGGCGGTTGTTACCACGGTTTTGGTGTTGAAGTCTAAGCGGATTATTTGAGAGAGTGGCGTGGGGGGGTTTGGAGGGGGGATGGGGGTTCAACATCCTCCAACCCCCCCCCTCTCCCTCCGCCTTTGCGTTTTTCTCTTCTGGTTATATTTTTTTTTGGTTGTTTTTTTTGTGGTGTACGAACATGAACAAAGAGCGGGAGCGTGGAGTTCTTTCTGTTCCGGGAGGGTTCGGAACGGGGGTGTTCGGCGTCTCTTTTCGAGGGTAAAGGACTTCGGGAAAGGGCATTGCTCTTTTTGGGTGGGGGCTGAGTTCGAACTGGCTGGACTGGTCTTTGCAACCGGACATCTGGCATGCCGAGCATTGAGTCTACGTGGTTCTCCTTTTTTCTTTGTACATGATACCAGGTCTTGTTTGATATGACCATGAAATACCAATTTTAGTTTGTTTTCTCTCTCACGTATACATATAGTTGTATCACTCGTCTTATGTGCATTTGTATATTCACGTGTACATATTCGACCGTTCTACCTGTGAATTGGATATAAGCATAGTTGAGGGGAAAAAAGCAAGTGGCTGGAAAAGATACATTACATCTCTCTTCTTCCAAACTGAATTCGTATACTACAAAGATGCATGTTTTTTGAGTGACAGAACAAATGCAATGCCCGCTGATGGTATCAAAGTCCAACGTCTCCCGAAGAAAATTGCGCGGGCATGTCTTAACGCCAGAAACTCCTAATAATCCCTACATGCACTCTTAATCACCACCTTCTCAGCAACTTTCAGAGGCTCCTCCTCTTCTTTCTCAATCAAAACCTGGTCTTAGCAGCAGTAGCGGGCGGTGTAGGACTCCTGCTCATACTCCTGGCATCGCGGCCGCGCTCCTTAAGCCACTTTCGCGTGCACATGTCCAGTTCCCTGTCCAGCTCAGGAGATGGTTCTTTGCGATGAATGAAGTTGCAAAAGCCACCGCGTACACAGCCCTCACCGCTATTCAGTCGACAACACGCTTCGCGGAAATCGGTAACGGGCGAGAGTTCGCAGTAGATAGGGCGACCAGCGTACCAACGACTGTTGAGGGCATCGCAGGCTTTTTGGGCGTCCTCTTCGTACTTGAAGCGTACATAGACGTTGCCGATAAGATCTATTTCAGTAAAGTTAGCCTAGAGTCGCCATGCGTAGATGGGAAAAAGGGCGCAGAAAACTTACGGTCATTGTTGTTGTCGCAAACAACGAGCTCCTCTACCAGCCCATACTGGCAGAGCTCACACCAAATGTCCTCGTAAAAGGCATCAAAGTGCATCTGCATCTGCTGCGCATTCATCTTGTTCTTAGGGTCGTATGCCGGATTCTGGTACAGGTTGGGCAGCAGGATAGTCTGCGAGTATGAAGGCTTGACGTGTTTTCGGGAGCAGCGGTCGCCGTGACGGCAGGCACCAATCTTGTAGTAGAAAGAACAGTTGACCTTGTCCTGCTCGGTTCCGAAGATGGAGGCGAGGTAGTTGGCCATGTTTGCGGGTGTTGCGCGTGCGTGTCGCTATGAGATATGGTGTTTTGGTAACGACGATCGGAAAGCGTATGCGTTTCGGAATGTAGATGTCGATGTCGATCGATCGATGGGGCAGGGACGATGGAGACGGTGAGGTTGTCGCGCGGACGGTGCAAAATGTCGCGATGCGCGCGAAGCTCGCCGGAGCGGACGCTAGCGGATGACAAAGCTAGTGGAACGCCAAGGAATAGTCGAGAACGCGTGAGATGTGATACTCTTCTCCTCTTTGCCACTCCATGTTGACTTTCATGACATTGATTTAGATTTTTTATTATCATCATCTCCTCTACACAAGTGTATCTACAGGAACCTTGTAGAAAGTCATCTGTCATTTCTCGAGGCCATCTTTTCCAATTCTAGAATTGTGATTGCAATCCAACCCTGCAATCCATCCTCATACCATGTATAGCTTGCCTTCTCTTCACACTCCAAAGTCCTTACGAACTTCCCTTCCCACTGCCTTCAAATTCTCAACGAGCCACAGGTGCTGATTACTAAAGATGAGCATAGCCCCCGGCAAGAACGCAAAATTGTTGCTAGTGACTCCAATCCAAATCTTGCCAATCAAAGCACCAGCTGGATTCCAGACATTTATGCCATCTCCGCAGCCTGCCCACAAGTTTCCCTCGGTATCCGTGTGCAGCCCATCAGCAATTCCAGTATCCACATATGCAAATGTGCGTCTGCCTGCCAAAGACTTGTCATTATCGATAACATCGAAAGCGTAGACCGTAGAAGGACGTGTGAGATCTGTGTCGTTTTGGTAAACCCCGGAGTCAGATACATAAAGCGTCATGTAGTCTGGGCTAAACTCAAGTCCATTCGGCTGAAAGAAATCACCTGCGACAGCTTTGATGTCGCCCGTCGAGGGGGAGAAACGATACACGTGCTTGGGGAGATTGGACGGTGGCCGGAAACCTTTGTAGTAGCCATAATCCGTGTCGGTGAACCAGATGTCGCCGGTAACAGGGTGTTGTCGCACGTCATTCAAGCCGCTGAAATTTCGTCCGAGAAAATTTGTTAGAATGCGGGTCGAGGAGCCGGAAACGGGATCTACGCTGACAAGGCCGGCGGGATTGGTAAGGTCGCCTTGGTCGCAGTATAGTATGTATGGCGGTGTGGATGAGTTGGCCTGTGTGCCTGGAGGATAGTACGCTGTACCCCCGTTGGGCTCAGACAAAGAAGGGTATCTGATTGAAGAGATGGAGTAATTGTTTGCTAGGTCGATGGTGGTAACGTTGATGGGGTTGGACAAGTCACCCGCCCAGTCATTCGTTATATAAATCTTCTGGGTATCTTTGCTGTACACTCCTGCTTCGTGGAAAGCAGAGTAATCTAGGTTGTACAACTGTCGTGCCGTCGCATTTTCTCCAAGTATGGAAGCAAAGCTGGAATTATAAGAAAGGAATTCAATCGTGGTTGGATTCGAGGCATTTGTCGAAACGATGCTGTTTAGGTACGAGGGGTTTGTCGCGAAGGACAGCAGATCAACGGGAACAATGCTCGACATGATGGAAATGACAAAGATTGAGGTGAGAATGAATCCGAACAACACTTGGTCCCATGGTCCAAAATCTTTCGATGGATGCACATGTATTAGTAGCTGCGTGAGGCTGCTGATCCCATCGCAGGGCGCCATGGCAGATGGAAGTATTGCATCACCAGTCCCCACCCTTTCACCTTGATTGCTCAGCCAACAGCGTCAATGCTGGCATAACAAGAATTGTTTGGTTGTAGGATTTGAGTGTGACTGATCCCTGATTCAGACTGTGCAGCCATAATGCGTGTGTGGCTGTCGAATCCGGTCAAGTTGGCTGCGTGTTCCTGGTGCCTGAGGGTCATGTACCTCGGGGCGGCTCATACGATGGTGTTGATCCCGATACATGCATTAGCTCCTCGACCGAGTCAACCAGCGATGCAGGAGCAGTTGTTCGGGTATCAAGCACATAAATTTGGTCACTGTATTATCTTTGCTTATAGCCTTTAGCGTTGGTGTATGCTGTTGTATCCAGCAATTGTTTGTTTCCCCGATGGCTGCAGCGTGTGAGCACTACGGCGCCACTGCGGGAAAATAATAGAGGTAGGATTACCGAGGGCATACATGAGAGTAACCATATACGTTCCTTTTGCTGCCTCAAAAGTATTTAGCATGATACCCAGCAGAATGGAAAAATTGACCAGCATCTGCACGCATCTGCAACGCATGTCAGTGCCCGATAATGGAGCAAGCCTGCTGAGGGTTTGCCTACTTTGCGTTCATGTACATGAACGAAGCCGCATTCTATGTCTCTTCAGGAAAACTCCAGTCTGCGTATTATGCACGGCCACCTATATTTGTGTTCCGCATAAACGTGCTTGCGGGATTGGGGAGCCGGGTAGTAAGTATGTCATGTCGGTCAGTTGTCGAAGTGGGCGCATGTCAGCCTTGGATCCACTGGCAGCACTGAACACGATGCATAGAATGGTAGGCGGGCTTCAACTTGCCATGCTTGACATACTTACCAGAACAGCAGTGCTAGAACGTAATCCATCAAATAGACGAGTGCAATTATGAGTAACAGCCTAGCTCGTACAGTTTGTATGCGTAAAGAAATTGATATCATGTCTACATATAGCAGAGCTCCCGCTATATGGCCCGACCCGCTAGTTTCGGTGTTCGGATTTCCGACAAATGAACTTCGGCGGGTTGGTGAGCATTGTCGCGACGGCGAACACGCGTTTCCTGGGGTGCGGGATGACATAACGATGCTTCACTAACACACAGGGCAAAGCCTATATACCTTGCTCGTGCTGACGCAGACGTGTTGAAACTTCGACGCCATCTTTACTCAAATCCAACCGCCAGTCATGGACCCTCTTCTTGCAGCCGCAGAAACCGCTGCTGCGGATTTGGCCAGAACACCCTCCCCGCCAAATACCCCTCCATCCGCCGCGACACTCCCACCAAGCCGCCTATGGGCCATCGGCGACATCCATCTCTCCTTCAAAGGCAACCGTGAGGCCCTGGAAAAGCTCGTCCCCCATCCGCACGATGACTTGATCCTCTGTGGCGATGTCGGAGAGACGGCTGAGCACTGTCGCATGGCTTTCACAAAGGCCAAGGAATGCTTCAAGGACGTCTTTTGGGTGCCAGGCAATCATGAGCTATATACATTGCCTGCAAATAAAGAAGACGGCGCAAGAGGCGAGGCAAAATACATGGAGTGTGTGGAGATTGCTCGCGAATTTGGCATCTTCACGCCCGAGGATGACTACGTGCTGTGGGAGGGCGAGGGAGGGCCATGTCTGATTGCGCCCATTTTTACGCTGTACGACTACAGCTTTCGCCCGGATTCGGTAAAGCTACAAGATGCGCTCGCGTGGGCTAGAGAACAAGACATTGAGGCGACCGACGAACACCTACTACATCCAGACCCCTACTCGTCGCGAATCGAATGGTGTAATGCTCTTGTAGACAAGACGGAGAAGAAGCTTGAAGCGGCTGTGGCTGCGCACCCAGACATCCCGCTGATCATAGTCGGGCACTGGCCCTTGCGAGAAGATCTTGTGAAGCTGACCAAGGTTCCCCGGTTCTCGCTCTGGTGTGGCACCAAGAGGACAAAGGATTGGCACAGCAGGTTCAATGCCAAAGTGGTCGTGTCTGGACATTTGCATATCAGGCGGACAGATTGGATTGACAATACGCGCTTCGAGGAAGTAAGCTTGGGCTATCCAAGGCAATGGCACAATTGCGTGGAACATGGACTCGATATCAACGACTTGCTCCGTGAGATACTGCCTGGGCCCAGGACGCCGCCCGAAGGGGAGCGCCGCACTATCTGGAGACATTTCGGATGAAAGGTTGCGTGGCAGACGTATCGTGGGCATTCATCACATTTGCTGTGGCTGCAGGTACGTCTAAACCCTCCAATGGCTTTTTGCCTGCCTATCACGTTTATCCATTTACCAAGAATGCCGCCGTAAACCTTTCTTCCTTTGACCTTGCGTTGCATCCGCTTCTTCCCTCCACCTGCCTAAAACGTTGTCTCTGCCCCACAAACCACTTGTTCAATCGCACCCGTGCACGTGCACTGTATCTGATTCGCCATAATGGGAACCATGCCTGATATGTCTAATGCAAGGTTACTTAGATCGGCATAACGAATTGCCTTCTATAGAACCCTTCTCCGAGGGTATTCATGCGGTCCTTGAGTCGCTGTTTGCCCCGCATAGCTATCAACTGCAACAAGGCCGTTGTCAACGTACATACCGATGCTGTACTTAAGCACTGGCCAATGGATGTCTACACAGTAACCCATGTGCCCTGCCAATGTGCCGGAAAGATGCATGGATAATCTTCCGCTCCATGCGAGTGCCAAAACCGCAAGGCATGACCCGGAAACACCAAGGGAAAAACAACACTATGCGGTGCTTGTTTCACTGACTAGTATGGCACATGTGACCGGCACAGTGCCGAAGCGTCAGTATAAAGAACAAGACTATCCCCAGCTTCAGCAACACAGAGGTTTCCAACTACTGGACTGTATCCATTCTTAAGACTCTGTTTCTTGCCCTGGTATACTGCACTGAGAACCAACATGCTCGGTCTCCGAAGTCTGCCCCTCCAGCTCCTCGCAGCTGCGAGCGTCGTCCTCTCCTCCCCCGTCAGCCTCGAAAGCCGTGCAGTCATTGCACACGATGCTGTGGTTCCCTTCCCCGAGACCGTTCCATCTGGTCTTGTTGGACAGCTTATGCTCAAGTACAAGCCTTACTTGAAGGTTTTCAACGGCTGTGTCCCTTTTCCTGCCGTGAACGCTGCAGGAGACACTAGGTCCGTCTTTTCTCAAACTCTAGAATACCACAAATGCTAATCTTTCTGACAGCGGTGGCCTCAACCCCTCTGGCGGCGAAAACAGCGGCTGCAGTTCCAGCACCGGCCAAGTTTACGCTCGCTCTACAACTTACAACGGCGCATACGCCATCATGTACGCGTGGTATATGCCTAAGGACTCGCCCTCAGGTGGCCTTGGTCACCGACACGACTGGGAAAATATTGTCGTCTGGCTCTCAGCGGCCTCCACCACTGCCACCATTCGCGGCGTTGCTATTTCCGCACACGGTGATTACCAAAAGGAAACCAACCCATCATTGCAGGGAACTCGACCCAAGATTGGATACCGGGCTTACTGGCCATTGAATCATCAGCTCATCTCTACTAGCGACCTTGGTGGCCAGCAGCCGCTAATTGCATGGGACAGCTTGACGGCTGCTGCTCGCAACGCTATCCAGAACACGGACTTTGGCGCAGCAACACCAGCATTTAGGGACGGCACTTTTGAAAGTGCTCTCGCCGAGGCCTTTATCTAGATAACTATTGGTTCCATGTACAAGGGATTTCGCTTGCAGGAAATGCAAAGTGGCGAATTGTGAAGCTGTCACTGCAACTTAAACTGTATATATTCATTTTCTTATTAGCGGCTCTTTCTACAGGGGTCTCGCGCTACTGCCTTACCTGCATATATATTCTTTTATTTGGAAACCTCTTTCCACGTGCGTGCCTGGATGGCTCGAGTGCTGTGCTGTGATAAACTAGACTTTCTTTACTCACCATACCCAATGCACTGACCCATCATCTTTTCTATTCATGCTTCCGGCCTCGTACTACAAAACAAATGTCATGTTTATCTAGCATCACCGACGAAGAGCCGAATTGTGGATGACGTGCTTGACACGTCAAGATCTTACACTACACGTCTCAAGGGCTGGACACCAAGACCAGTTCCTGTTTCTTTCAACCGTATACTATCAATACAAGGACAAATATAACCCAAGGCCATTCACGAAAGAGAAAGAAAATAGATCATGCATGTGTCAATTATAGATGAAACGCCCATGCAGAACAATAAACAACCGTTGCGCTAGAAGCTCTGTAAATGCACTCGAACTAGCAGTAGTAGCACCCGCTAAGCCGAGTCATGGAAATACTACACTCCCTGTCTAGATCAGAGCACGTAAGAATCATCATGGCTAATGTACAAGTAACCCGAGTCTAAAATCCCTTTAGGCTTATTAGGCATTCTAGCCATTGTACATACCAGCATCACGTATGCACATAATCGCCACCCCTGGCTATGTACCTTAACCCGAATACCCGGGCGGTGGGCCATCAGGCGGCGTATACTCGGGCGGAGGAGCTTCAGCAGTGGTACCCATGGGTATGGAACGCAGGTGAGGCGCAGCAGCGCCATGCAGGACCCTCTTGAACGCTTCCTCTCGCGCTTTCTGCAAGTCATGGCGTGCGCTCTGCAGCGCGGTCTGGGCGTGCTGGACGTCCTTCTGCAAGTTATGTTCTTGATGCTCGCGGTGCCGTATGATATCGCCACAGGCTTTCCCCGCGCGGTCGACCTGCGTGATGGAAGCTTTTATTTCCTCGTGCATGCGCATATCGGTGAAGATGTTGTCGAATACGACGTCGGAGAAGATGCTGCCGCTGGCGATGTTGAGGTGGCCGAGGGGGGGTATCTCGGGTGCGACCTGTGTGAGTTGGTCTTGCAGCATGCGGACTTGGGCCATGGCGCTTTCTGCGCGCTCGAGGTCGTTGAGCTTTTGCATGCTGGCCATGGTGCCTCCGCCGAACATGTCGAATTGGCTCATGCCGTAGGCGTGCTCGAGGGATGTGCGGGCTGCGGAGAGCTTCAGGGAGGTTTGGCCGAGGAGAAAGAGGATGTGGCGTTCGCGCTCGAGATGCTGGTTTATTTGTTGTACGTGTGCGAGAGCGGCGTTGCAGGCTTCCTCTTTCCGGTCTTCATCTGGAAATTCGGGCGTGTGGCCGGCGAAGATGGAGTTATATAGGGCATCGAGTTGAGCCTGGAGGTTCTCGTGGCGTTGGGCTTGGGTGGAGAGTTCTTCTCTTCGCCTTTCGGCTTCGTCGCGCAGTTGCTTGGTGTATGCTAGTTCATCTTCGGCGCTTTTCTGCTCTTGTATTGCGTCGAAATAGTCCTTCTCTTCTTTGGCGGCCTTTTCAGCAAACTTCTCTTTCTTGCCGCTTGCTTTATGGGCAAACCGCCGAAAGGTTGAGTCGCGATACTTTTCATGTTCTTTGAGTTCGACCTTTGCTTTATTCTGAAGTGTTTTCACCCGGCCTGTTGTTTTCTGGATTTGGGAATTGAGGTCGGCTATGTAGTCATTTTGCTGCTTGAGCTGTGAGGGGGCAGCGTCGGTTTCTTCGAGGCCACGAAGCAGCTGCTCGTTTTGGTGCGCCGCTTGTTGAAGTTTATCTTGAATAGAAGACATTTTAAACTTCTAGTTGTGTGTTCGTTATAGGACTGTTTCTGTAGATGGGAGCGCAAGACAATCTTTATATACATATGACATCTTGGGGTACACAGCCTGCCTTGAGGGATCGACATGTGAGAAGGCGTATTCACACTCGGTTCGCAATAGGCTGAACAACACAGCCCGGTGACACCGATACGTCATTCTGGACGCCTGAAAGGCGAGGTGGATACAGCAACATTTTGTCGATGGCGGGACTGGGTGTTTTGCTCATGCGTTCTACTTGAAGGGGGTTGCGCGCAAGGCTGGGCGCCACGGCTCAATGCGGCCTACTTAATTATGGCGCAGCCATCTAAGCCCCGCAACTGCTAGTAGATCGCGGGAACGGCTATCCTGAACAATGCCCGCGGTGGCGAATATCGAATAAGGAATAGAATGCCTTGATGATGCCTCGCAAGGGGTGAAGACTGGGGATGCTAGTGAAGTGTGTCGTACAGCTGTGCATAGGCAAGTGCAGCCGGTGTGGCTTCCAGACGGCAGGAAGTGCCTAGAGTGCCACATTCGTTCCTCAACGCCCCACCTTGTGAGACGTGATAGCTAAACAGCAACGGTAACCACAGCAATCCCCGACACATGATACCATTGAGCCCCTCCATAAATCCCCAATTCCTTGTCCCACTCTTCCCTTTCGCACACCATTGATTTCATCAGCATGGCAACCGAACGGCTCCAAATTTATGAGCAGAAACCCCGCGTCATCGTCTTGTCTGACATTTCAAATGAGCCTGACGATGCTGAATCGCTGTGTCGATACCTCCTCTACTCGAATGAGTTTGAAACCGAGGGCCTCATAGCATGTACAAGCACGTGGATGAAGAACGAGGTTCACCCGGAAGACATGGAGAAGATTATCGACGCTTATGCTGGCGCTGTCGACAATCTAAATAAGCATGTTCATCCGAAATGGCAATACCCGACTGCGGATCATCTGCGTAGCCTTGTCAGGAAAGGTGCTGAGGTAAGTTCATACTCAACTCAAACATGCGAGATGTCTAGTTGAGACGTTGCTGATGCAATATAGACATATGGCATGTCTGCTGTTGGCACTGGAACAGAACTCTCTGCTGGCGGGCAGCTCTTGTACGACAGGATTGTTGCACCATCAATCCAGCCGCTGTGGATCCTCTGTTGGGGCGGAACCAACACACTTGCTCAGGCACTCTTGAAGGTTGATGATGACTACGATCCGGACGATTCCAAGCGCTTGCTTTCGCGTCTACGCGTCTACGCTATTTCTGACCAAGACGACACGGGCGTGTGGATTCGAAACAACTTTCCAGATGTATTCTACATTGCCTCGGTCCATGGCTGGAATCAATATGGCTTAGCTGCATGGACTGGCATTTCTGGAGACCGATACTATGGTTTCGACCAAGGTGGCCCCGACTTTACCAAGATGGAGAAGAGCTGGATCAAGGAGAATATCCAGATAGGTCCTCTTGGAAGCGCATACCCAGACTACCTTTACATCCCCGAGGGAGATACACCAACATTTCTGTATCTCATTCAGAATGGCCTGGGCGTCCCTGATTGCCCGCACTACGGCTCTTGGGGTGGGAGATATAGTCGTACAGATGTTAGCAGCGAAGGCGTCAACAGCAACCACTACAGCGATGCGGTGGATCGAGTTCAGGCCGGTAATAGGACTTACACATCCAACCATGCGACTATCTGGCGTTGGCGCGACGCCTTTCAGAACGATTTTGCTGCGCGCATCAGATGGACCATAGAGTCCGACTTTGCAAAAGCAAATCACCATCCCGTGATCAATATTAGTGGATTCAAGGGCCTAGCTCCCGCTCAAATCACTGCCGAAGCTGGATCTGCTATTACGCTCGATGCTTCAGGTACATATGACCCTAATGGAGGCAAGCTGACTTTCAAATGGTGGCACTACCGTGAGCCCACAGCTACGCAATGGTGGGTGGACGCTGAAGTTGCGGAGTTGGCAATCAAAAAATTGGACAATGAAGGCAGAAAAGTTGAAATTACGCTTCCACCACCAGAGAAGTCGGCAGTGGAATTCACGAGCAAGCAACCCATTGCGCAAGGTCAATTGTTGCATCTTATTCTCGAGGTCACCAACGATGGAGCACCTAATTTGACAAGCTATCGGAGATTGTTGATCCAGACAACGAACAAGGAGTTGAGAGGTAGCAAGGATGTCGGAGCAACTGGCGATGCTACGAAGAAAGCTTGATGTTATTGAAATAATGGCTGTAGATAATATAGAAAAGGTAGCAACGATGGAACCTGAAAAGTCACTTTTGTTTCTTATTTTATCTTCGGGAAAACTACTGGAGATGGGGGGCGAACTGTTTCACCACAAACCCTATCTATTCACAGGGTCACCACCAGCATTTAAGGGAATAGCTCTTAGAGTTAAAGGCACGATCAATGTGGCTTGTAGACGGGAGACTAGATCAAAAACCACCACTAGGCCACCGACGTCATGCCAGGCTAGTACACCCACGAATCAACGTCGAGCGCAGCGTAGTCCGACTCCCGGTCCCGAAGGGCTCAGAGGGCTATCCTTACATGGCCTGTCAAACACGTGTTACCCGCCTTAATAAAACAGGTTGTCAATTGCCACATGCGTGCAACAACGACGATCTTGCATGACGTAGCGCTTCCGTACTCGCGCTGTCACACATAGTGCCGACCCTCATAACATCAATCGGCTTCTGGACCCTTGACAACGTCTCTGAACATCACAAACTGAGCAAAATGCCGCCAAAACAAGCACAAAAAGGATCCAAACCGAAGCCCGCAAAGGGCCAGGCCAACAACAATGACGATACTCCGCAATGTACCATTCCCGAGCACGAAATCAAGCAAAATGCTGGCGTATCAGCCAGTATGGCTCTACAAGCAGGGCAAAAAGCATGGGAGCTCAGACAAGCAGCACATGGCGCTGCCGATGCGGAAGCAAGAGAGAAAATCTTAGCCAAAGCAATCAACAAGGAAATCGAAGCTGAGAGTTTCGGAAAAGCAGCGAAATATACACAGTCCGGTGCTTTTCAGGGATTGGCTGCTGGAGCTGGATTGGGCGTACAACCAGGTGTAACCCTCGGAAAACTGACTGGTGCACTGGTTGGAGGCCTGGTGTCTACAGTAACTGGTCTACTTGGTGGTGGTATCGGTTCAGTCTACGGCGCCATGTCTGGGCCTTTTTGGGATCTCGGAGAGATGGCAAGTCACGGAGTTCAAGGCGTGATTGGTGACTTTCTTCCAGACATCAAAGCCACATCTTCACAAAGGAAGGCTTTGGAAAAGATGATCATGCAGACAAAGGAAACGCAAGCGCCCACGAGGGAAGAGCTGGAGCAGATGAAGAACGATGCACCAGACCAGATGCCGCAGTCTTGGTCGCAATCAGTCAAGGATATGACAAGTTGGAGACCCAAAATGCCAAGTATGCCTAGTATGCCGTCAGCGAAAGGTGTGGGTGGTGCGGTAGGTCTTGGAGGGCTAGGTGCATCAATGAACCCCTGGGGAGGACAAAAGCAGAACCAGCAACAGCAGAGTGCACCACAACAGAGCCAGCAGAAGCCAAACCCGAAAGCTCCAGTTCAGAACCAACAGCCTTCCCAAGTTCAAAACCAGCGACCAAACCCCCCGAGCAGGCAGCCGTCAAAGCAGGGAAACCAGCAGGGCACATCATCCAATGCTACCCCTCAAGAAGAACCTAAGCCCGCGAAGCCTCGTTCCCAAAGACCACCTACAACAAGAGGTGCAGTAAACCCCCAATCGGCATCGCAACCCCAGCCATCAACTTCCAACACCACCTCCCAATCCACTCAGCAAAAGCAACAACCAAGAGCTCAACAATCCTCCAACAAACCCGCAACAAGCACCCAAACTAAATCTTCGCCCCCAAAATCTCAAACAGCAAATCTGTCTCGACCTACCCAGACAAAGCGTGTCTCCTTCAACGACGGCCAAGAAATCAGTTCGACCACTTCGACAGCGAAAGCAAGGAGGAAGCCGAGGAAATTGAATCAGCAAACTTCTAATGCTGCCAATACTAATGGTACTGCTAATACCAACGGCACTACTAAAGCGTCAGCTCCTGCCGCGAAGAGGGCGCCTAGGAAGTTGGAGACGAGGAAGCCTGCTGCGTGAAGGATTTGGTCGGGAGAGCATGTGCGTTTGGAGTTTGTTTGTTCATGGTTTTGGTGTGTTTGTGGTATTTTCAGCGGGCTCTTTAGTACTCACCTGTAGTTCATCTGATTAATGGTTGTATTATTATTCAGTTAATTTTGGCAATTTTGAGTTTATCCTGTGTGCAAAATCACGTTATGATTGGTAACTATTGGGACTTGTGTTCAACAGTAACATTGTATAGAGCGTTTCATCGACGCTTGGGAACATCTGTTTTGTTTAATACCTAGTCTTTAAAGGACATTCAACAATGGTTATGTCTCCTATATGTGGGTATTCGTATACATGGCCCCATTATATTTACTCGTAATTGTATTTAGCAATATCAACAAGCTCTTCACTGCTGATCTAGATTGTCTTTGTAGTTCTAGAATGTATCTGCCGAAAAAGAGTCCTCTTAGGGTATTCAAAATGCAACACAATCGCATAAAATAAAATTTGGCCTTGATAAAAATTGGATAAACGCTGGAAGAGGTATCATTCAAAAAAAGCCTTCACTCAACCGACTTCTTTCCCAACATCACCTCTTGCCCATTGCGGCCCCTCTCCCGCTTCTCTGTCTCTCGCCAGTTTCTTCTCCAACTCTTCTCTTGCCTTTTGACCAAACTTCTTTTCCCACTCCTTATCTCTTTCCTTCTGTGGTGCCGCAAAAGATGTACTGAGCCCACCCCTACTCTTAACTTGCATCTTCTTCTCAGCCGCCTCGTTTTGCTTGAGCTGCTCTTCTGCACTCTGTATCCTCCTCTTCAAACTGATTTCAAACATGTCTCTTCCTTTCCTCCGACCCTTTAAACCGTTATCGTCTTTGTCAAAGTATACGGCCCATCGTAGACCTTCTCTCCCCCAAGGCGTTGAAGGGTCTTCGTCAGCGCCATCCCACTCGTCAATAGCAACAAAGCCTTCCCAGCCGTCGAATGTGAGATGACTCTCGTCCTCTGACCAGTCCCAGACACCGATGTGATGCATAATACTCCCGGTACGATTCGAGTACCGTAACTCGTACGTGCTTTTGTCGCAATATATCCAGTTGAGCATAGGCGGATCATCACTGATGGTGCTCACTAGCCCTCGCTCCGGCGGACTGCGGTCCTCATCCGGATACGCAATGTAGAAGCCCGCAAACGCATGCAGTGGTTCTTTGCCCTCTCCATCCACGCCCTCAGGCCACATGGGTTTGTCATCCGCGTCCCTCGGCACGACCCAAACTTTGTCGTGGCGCACAACCAGAATACCGTGGTCCACCTCCTCCTTTGCTATTGGATCAGGGTCATCGCATGCCACCAGACAGTTGAATTTCCACATGCGCGACTCATTGGCGGCTTCTTCGTTTTGCTTCTTTTGATGCTCGACGCCCTGCGCGACGCCTGTGACGACAGGGATCGCGATGACGCAGCCGCCTAGGAAGACTCCGAGTGGAAGCGCCATTTTACAGACTGGCAGTCAATATCGTATAGGTAGGTTTGTACTTTTAAAATGCCGCCTTTGCAGCTGATACGATCCTTATGTGTGGTCCAGGTCCAATGGCTGTAGTGGGGGTGGGGCACTAGTGTGTTACGTCATTGGAAGCATGGATATTTATGGAAGCGAGTAATGTTTTAGCTTGATTTCTTGAGAGAATGGTGTTGGAAATAGCAAGAAGCTACTGTGCGCTATTCAGCTCTAGGGAAATCCTTGCAAACTTCATTTTATAGGATAAAGAAATTGTTTCTACTTATCATATGATTGGCTGGAATATACAAAAACCAAAGATCACACCTCAGTCTCTGAAGAACACACTACAGGAGTTTCTAGGTGGATTAGAGATGAAGCTCATAGCTTCTTGATATCGAGCGAAGAATTCGATCTAATGAACAAGGTATGCCCTGAGTACTGCAAGCGAATATGTTCTGCTAACTCGGACAGCTGGGATCAATCGTCCATGAACAAAATCCGCTCTTCCTATCCATGTCAGACCCTAGTTCAGTCAAAAGTTCTCATAAAAATAGTCCTATATCTCTCAGTGACTGAGAAACAATTAGTGATATACAACATGTCATTGGTTCTTTTGACTAGGGGCAAGGGTAATGGGCTGTCAACCACGGAACGCGTTGAGACCAAGTATTGGATATGGAAATGTCACAATGTTCATTTTCAAGCGGTAATAAATTAAACATCTACCCTGATCCTGATACTCTGATGACGAAGCTGCCCTCGAAATAAGATACTCGACACACCATGTTCCGAAACATCTTGGATATGCTTCGCGCATACCGTGAAAAGCAGAAACAGACAAAGAATGCCGACGTAATATCGCCCGAGACCTCTCCAAGAATTTCGACAGAAAACCACTTGGAATCAGCCAAGTCGTCCAGCGAAGAGATGCGCACGGGCATAACGAGCGAATCCTCGAGCCAGCCGACAGATAATACAAGCACTACCAATCCAGGGGAAGATATTTCTCTCAGAGCTAGGTGTCCTTCACCATGTCCATTTAGCCCACTCCCGCCACCAGAGCAAACGGAACCTTTTCCAACTCTCGAAGAAGACGAGAAGGAGTGGGACGAATGGAACGAATGGAACGATGATATCAGAACGGTACCCTATGCGCTCGACCACTGCACTCAACACTGCAGGCACCCCATCTGCCGCAGGGTAATTCGCGGCAACGAGAGGATAAACCTAGATCAGGAAGCCTGCCAATGCTCCCTCGAACCACCCCCTGCAACAACCTCAAAATATCAAGTACCGATACAGGAATTCTCAGAAGAAGACATCGCCGCCGTGCAATCCACCTACGACCACACCAGCAAACACGACCTCATCACCGTCAATCTGGGCACTGCAATCACCCTCGTCGACTTGCTGCGCCAGAACTTCCACTTGAACCTCTGCTCGCGTCTCCAATGGGACCCACGCTTCACGCCAAACACACTGCTCCACGGCACCCAGTACAACGCCGCTGTGCAATCCACAAACGGCCTCGTCGACAAGCTATTCGTCCACCTCATGCTGCTGCTCGGTCCAACGCCAAACCAAACACGGTGCATCGAGCTGCAAGAACTGCAGCAAACACTGCAATCAGTGATGCGACTCGAGTTCTTTTGGTGGCAGGCAACGTGGTGTTTTAAGCAGCAGCAGCAACAGCAACAGCAGGAGAGGATAGCCAAGGCGGATGACTCGCATGTCCGGAAGATGATGAAAGATGGGTTTGTACGTGCGCGACGGCGATATATCTGCGGGAGGCAGAGTGTAGGGATTCGAGTGATGATGGAGAAGTTGGAGGATATCGTCGAGATGGTCGTGGGTGTGTTGGTGTGGTGGAGTGAATGCACGCGCAGGTGGGCGGAGGAGGAGAAGGAGGAGGAGGATGAAGATGCCGAGTCGACAGGGCTGGATTCGAGTGTTGCGTCTTTTGTGACGGCGCAGAGTCATGTTACCGGCGACGACAGCGATGTGAATGGGAGAGATGGGGAGAAGGTTTGATTCACAATGCATTTTTTTTTTGATTTTGTGCGTCGAATAAGATGATCATGCGCCTTTGATATCCGCACTCACTGTTCAGGAACACTGATCTTCGGAGGTCACGAATACGCACAATGTCCGACTCTCATGTTTCCAACTCATTGTACATGGTTTACGAACAGCTTGTTCAAAGCGTCGACGCTGTATTTAAAGATCAAGATTATTCCCTTTTCTCCTCTCATATCATTCAATCAGACTACCTACTACAATCACGGAGCAACCCATTACAACTACGGAGCAGCCTACTACAATCATGGAGCAACCTACTATGACCATGGAACAACCTACTACAGCTGTAGAACAGCCCAACGCAGCTACGGAGCAACCTACTACAATCATGCAGCAACCCACCCCAACCACAGAGTCACCCACTCCAACCACAGAGCCACCCACCCCCTCCATCCCCGGCGCCTACCCCGCCTCCCCTTCCCTCCCGCCCATCACCCTCGACCCGCAGGATGAGCAAATGGCATGGGTGACGCTTGGACTCGTAGTATTGCCCGTTCCATGTGCAGTTGTTTATATGAGTATTTAAGAGAGAAGGAGGGAGGGGGGGTGATGGGATAGGAGACTGTAGCTTTGGGGAAAAAGAAAAAAAAGGGGGGGGGGAGAGGTTATGTTAATGGAAAGGGGGGGGAGGGGGAAGTTCACGGTAGAATATATAGTTGGGATAGAAAATTATTAATGTGAGATTTGTATAGAGGTGTTGGATCATGGGTTAATTGGTTTGATGGATATGTGTTGGAATGTGTGTGTGTGTGTGAGAGAGAGAGATGGTATATTTTCTAGCCTTGGAATAAAAGGGGAGTTACAGGGTAGCATGATTCATGTGATGAAGAAAGGTATAAATTCATTTACCAAGGAGCCATACAAGAAACCATATGAGCAGCATTATAAACACTATCACAAACACTGCTATGGTAATGCCCCAAAAGTACTTGGTCCGAGAGTGATGTTCCTGGAGCAATCCGGATTTACGCGCAGCTTCTGGAAAGGGGGGGGGGCGGTTAGTAATTTGCATTTCCATTCATGGTATGAGGCAACGACATACCATGTATGAACTCTTTAGTTTCAGGATGTGGCACGTATGTATGCGCAGTAGTATGAGCGAGAGTAGGTTGCTCTTGTCCAGGATTGAAATTATGCGTCATGTGCTGATTTGCGATGGCTGCTGGCGGGGGCCAAGCGACATAAGGGTTGCTCATCTCTGGTATAATTGGGTTGGTCCAAGAGGGATAATACGACATCATGTGATCTGTCCGCGGTGAATTGTAAGGCCAATTGGTGGGCAGTGGTGGATAAAGGCTTTGACTCTGCATGGACGGCGGATATTGTTGGTGATACTGTGACATACTCGTCTGCGTTGTCGCGGGAACACTGGGACCATGTACGCCGCGAGGACCGGGGTATGGGCCATGAGGAGGAAGATACCCCTGTTGTGAGCTCGAGGGATGATTTTGCCAATCTTGCGGCGCGGTAGACGATACTTGAGATTCTTGCGACGTGGCAGACGGTATGTGAGATTCTTGCAGCACAACAGACGATGTGTTATATTTTGGCAGAGTACCAGGAGCTCGGAGATACCGATCGATGGGCTTTGACTGCGTTTGAGATGAATTCGAAGACAACGCAGACGAGTATTGCGTTGAAGATGCATCTGAGCCAGCATTCGAGAACCTGTTACGAACCAGCTCACCGCCAACCCTGTGCTCACTGCCTTCCCGGCCACTTCCTTCTCTTCCAGTGGTGGTGCAGGAATTCTTATTCAGCTGTTTCTGGATTTCGGCCATGATTGCTTCATATTCTGATTCGGGGAGCTTGATATGGGGATGCTTAGGTATTGGGACCGTTAACGAACGTGGGAAATACGGACTCTGGTGTGTGCCCAGTGAGTACAGATCGTAATTGCAATGTCGCATGGCGTAGTGAACAAAAATGCGAATGCACAACGATTCGCCCTTGACAGCGACGACTGAAAACTCTAGCAACTCTTTTGGTGTGAGATGGGCCTTGTTGACGAGATAAAGGCGAAGGGTGTCGATTGTCGAGGCGAAGTCTATGTAGTATGTCTACAATACAGGTGTTAGTGTATGAGTGATAAGAGGAAAGTCTCTCTAGACCATGAACCATGTCAGTATACTCACCACACTATCTATCCTGTCCTTCGCCCAGAGCACTTTCTCAACCCAATAGGCCTTCGTTCTTTGCGACCGCCCATACTGCTCACCAAAGGCCCATTCCAGAAACGGTACAAGCTCGCGGGCAGCCCACTCGAGATCGAGCTCTTTAGGCGCTTTCGTTCCAGTTGGTCTCTGCATATCGACTAATTGTAGATGGAGGTAACGATTAGTAGATCAAGTAATTGTACGTTAAAACATAAGCGAGGGATTGTAGAGGAAAGGTAGTATGGGGCTGCGTCGAGATATAAGTAGTTTGTGGGAGGATGAGAAGGAGAGTGAGGGCCTTGTTTTGGTAGCTGCTTCCGTGAGCAAGGCAGCAGACACTCGTCACGAATCGTTTTCACCACAAACAAACACTTCGTTCATTCATTAGCGTACAATTGTCAGTACGGCTCCTTCCCGCTTTCACCCCACTATGTGCATCATACTGATACTAATTACCACGCCCTGCTGTAGCTTCTACATAGCAGTCAATCGAGAGACCCTAGTTTTCTTGAGATGAGGAAAACAAGAGATCAGAACAAGAGATCAAAAAAAGAGAAAAAAAATATAAGAATCCAAGGTGTCTGCTTAGGAAGAGGAAATGAAGAGAAAGAGGAATTTTTTCCCAGGAACCAGACAAGATCAGATCACCGTATCCCGCCTTCTTAACTCGCCTTGCTGAATCCAACCCCCTCAACGCCGAGATTGTACCCCTTCTTTCCACTGAAGCCTCTATTTCCATATCCTTTCCTCTGCTACCACCGCCACCACCACTAAAACGCCGCAGACTCTGCTTCAGGCTTCCTCGACGACTCCGTTGCTCCTAAGCAGGCGTCGTACTCCGGTCTCTCCTCAGCAGACCACCCCGTCCCTTGGGTCTCGGACTAATGCTACCCTGTTGGCTTGTAGCGTCGCTGGGCTGGAAACTTGTGCGAAGTGTTACCATGCCCTTACCCACACCAACGTTCTGCTCACTGCCACTACCCTGATCGGAGACTGTGAACTGAGCCTCACCAAGCTCCTCGTCGCGACCGAATTTAGCGTGGTTTTTGACGATGATTTTGAAAAAGGCATCGGCTGTGCAGGGCACCTTGAAGGACTCTTCAGTCGGGTCGAATGTGGCAGAGCCTTGGGGAGCCTTGATGTGATCTGTCTTGTGAACTTCTTTCTTACCGAGCTGAATGTGTACGCGAATATTGGTATTGGGGTTGAAGCCGTCGGCGCTCAGGACAGTAATGTTAGCCGTGCCTTGCTCTGCGCTGCCGACACCATTGTTATCACCAAAGCGACTGTGGAAGCTCGAAGCGCCCCAGCTACGATGTCTATTGTGGTTCGAACCATCCTTCGGAGGTGTGGTGGGTTCACCTTCGATCGAGATGACAGGCGTGTCAGCCGATGGCCGGTCTGTAGCAGTGTCTGGACGCTCGGGCTCGTCTTCTGGGGCTTCACCACGAGACTTTCTGCGCTTGAAGCCACGGCCGAGGAATGTTCCTGCACGAACGACGTTACCGCCCACAAATGCAGCGCCCTTGCCGACACCCTTTACGGGAGCGCCAATGACCTTGCCTGGAACGGCAAAAGTACCAGAGAAGGTACTTGAGCCCTGGCGCGATCGCATGACATAATCTGGTTTGAACAGCATGCGCAGACGAATAGCACCAGATTTCCCATCGAGTGCGAGCGTAACTTCTTGTTGCTGGAAAGGCTCAAGAATCTCCAGGTTGATGGAGGCTTTGCCAAGGAAATCAGCTTTATCGCCAAAGTCCCAGTCGTAGACGTTGACAACAAAGTCGGCTGCTGTTCGGCTGCGCACTGATACTTCAAAGTACTCATTCCAAGCAGGATGAAGTGTCTTCTTCTGTGTCTTGGTCTTGTACACCTCCTTGTCGTTGAGCACAAACTTGCAGTAAGGATCCGAGAAGCCATTGCGGTCAGCTGCAGGCAGATCCGCCGCATCAAGCACGTCTACACGAAGAGTACCCTGGTTGTTGAATGATTCACTGGGATCAAGACGCATCTTGACGGGAATGTACTTGAGCAGCACAGTGATCTTGTTGTCACGCCCATGCTTATCTTTCAGGGTAAATGTGGTGGGTGTGTTCTAGAAACGTGGTTAATAGATGTTTGTACACTAACCATTGCAGACGTACCAAAGCTTTCCGAAGCGTGTCAATGGTGTTTCCAGTCAACTTGGCAATGACGTGATCATCCTGGTCTTCGCTGTCGTTGTCATCATGCTCCATGATACGGAGAGTGATCTTGGAAAAGTCGAGTTCACGGATCATAGTATCACCAACTACATCTTGTTAGCATCATATGACCTTACAAAGTGTCTCGCCATACCATCGTTGAAAGTCATCTTGTTGCTCCTGATCTTAGTGCTGATATAACTAGCATATGCCATGTCATCCATAATGACATCGACGTGCCCACCAGTCCTGGCAAACTCGCCTTCGATGAGCTTGAACACAAGCAAACCAGATTCTACAACACGTCAGCGACTGTCAATCAAATGTGTAAGAATACAGCGCATGATTTTGTAAGTTGGGGACACCAACTCAAGCAGCTCAAGTCTACATTCTCACACTGGTCATGCAACCTACCATATTTCTGCAACTCGTCTGTAGTAAGCCTCAACTTTTCAATCTTCTTCTTCTCAGGAATTGAATCGACCTGTTGCAGCTCATTCCTCTCAAGCTCCTTCAGCATGTCCTTCTCGCTCGACTTGAGCGATGAGATTGTGCCTACAGTCTCGGCTTTGCTTACGAGGGAAGAATTGGACATTACGCGCTGGTGGCCGCCGATCTTGGGATCATCCGATGTGGAGCCGTTGGCCGAAGTCTTCTTCTCTTCTTCATGCTCTTCCTCGTCCTCCTCAGGATCCCAGGTTGGATAGGTTGGGTAGAATGAACAGGTGTAGTTTAGCGTGCCTCTAGATTGAGCGTGTCCGGCCATCCTCAAAGCCCCTGCAGTAGGTTGCTTTTGTTCGTATTCAAGGTATTCGCCGTTCTCATCCTGCTTGATATAGTCGCCAACTAAGAGTTCAATGTGTCCCATTGTGCGGTCTTTGCCAAGATTCTCCTCGTCCATGACTTCTAGAGTAAGCTTCTCGCGGACGGTGTGCACAGGCACATAGATGACTTCGTCCCAATCTGGGTTGAGGTTGTTCTTGAATACGACTGTACGGCCCTTTTCAATGCCAGAGAGCAAAACACGGACGTACGGATCAGACTTGCCGAGCGCTTCGAGGTTGCGCAGCTCACGGGCGCTTTGGAAGTGCAGTCGCATGACACCAATAGGCGTAAGATAACCACCCGATGATACCGCCCCCTTGAGTGCGACAGGCTTCCAATCGAGCTTCATCTTCACACGGCCACTTTGGGTACCGGCAATGTTGTACCATTCATGGCCCTTGGCCATCAACTCCAACATGTCATCAATAGTGATTTGGTAAGTGCCAAGGATCAGATCAGTTCCAAGCTCGCGGTCATCTTTGATTACAAGGCCCAGCTTTGCCTTCTTGCGGTCAGTAATGAGCATCTCCTTGGAGGCGTCTGGCCAGATGGGCTGGTTGGTTCGTTTCATGGTGCGCGATTTGTGAATTTCATGTCCGTTGAGAAGTAGGACGGCGTACGGGCTCAATTGTCCAATCATGCTCTTGCTGCCATCGAGATCCTTGGCCTGCTCTACTGTAAATTTGCAGATACCAGTTCGAGACTCTGGTGGTGGCTCCTTGGTGCCGTCTTCAAGCGTAGTCTCCCCTAGAACAGGGAAGAAGCGAACGTCTGCTGAAACCAGACCCCGGGCTCGTCCACCTGACATGACCTCGAGCTGTAGGTTCTCATGATCGGGATCCTCCTCGAGCTGTTCCAGAGCGAAAGTCGCGGTACCGAGTTCCTTGTCCTTTCGGATATCGTTGTAATCAAAGATGTTGATGGTAAGCGAGTCTTTCAGCGAGGTGATGATAATGTTGACAGTTTCATTCCATCTTGGGTTAGCATTCTCATGCACAGTCTTAGTGCGTCCAAGTACATTGCGATTGTTGATTGAAACAGTAGCGTAGGGATCAGGAGTACCGGAGAACTTGTCGGGATTCTTTAGGCCTTGTGCGCCGTGGAAGTGAATTTGCAAAACGCCAATAGCCTGATCGACGGGATTACCAGCAAGCATCTTGGCGATTTCAATGGGGAAAACATTCGGTTCGTACATCATGGGGCCGAGATTAGCATGGATCTGCTCCATGATAAACGTCTCCAATCCCGGAATGAAGTTGATATCGAAGCCAAATGTTTCACCGCCCAACGGCTTGCAAACGTAGTCAATGGTTGGGCGTTCCAAAAAGGACATTTCAACTTTTTCAATGTGGGGAAAGGGTAGCTGTAGTTTGAACTTGAGGCGCATGAGACCTGAAAAGGCCATATCCTCGACGATGACATCCAGACCTTTGCTGACAAGGCCTTTACCGACGCGAATTTCTAGCACAACCTTGGGGTTAATCTTGTTCTTGATCTGTCTTGCGGTAAGGTCGGCCGTGTCGTTTGGCGTAAAGCTAAACTTCCAGTCCATAAGAACAATGTCGTCCTGGGTCTTTGGGTATGTCTTGACATGCTCCAGTCGTGGAGGCTTCGTTCCCAGCACAAACGTCGTCATCTTCAGACTATCAAGGAATGCCGGGGTTGAAGTAGACAGGACCTGGTCGACGGTGCCAACAATGGTGTCGCACAAAACGGGCGCATAAATGGGCCAGAATTTTACGAGGAAGCTGTTGATCCACTCGAGACTCTCATTGTCCGTCTCCAGCTTGTTCTTGGCCATTTCGCGATTGAGGTCATCTCGAGCGTTGCGACGCACGCGGCGAATGGATGTCCGGTAGTAGGTTCCGCAGATGGCCATGAAGATCATGATCCAGCCTAGTCCGCCGCCGAGGATGCCCACTACCCACGAGCTCAGACAGGCAAAGATGATGATGCCAGTATTGTGGTACCAGTCACCAAAGAACTTGTCCTCGAGCTTGCCCTCGAGCCATGTCTGGTGGTCTGCCAGAGAGGGCTCATCCTCGTCCTTGTTCTCCGAACCTGGCATGCCAAACCGCGGGGCCCATCCAACCCGCTCCCACCGCGCATCTTCGTCGAGTTGCTCGGGCGCGTGACCATTTGCCTTTGTACCGTCTGGTGTCTGGATTGCACCAGCCTTGGTGGGCGTGGGCAGGTCGTACTGGGCAGGACCGTCGCCATCGGCGTCTGATACGAGTGCGGTGGCTTTGTGCTCGCGGTGGAAGCCAGGTGGGAGTTTGGCTCTAGCCTGTGCCCGCTTCTGGTCGGGGCTGGCATCCGGGTCGAATTGATAGGCGACACTGCCCGCGGCTTGCGCCTGGTTGACAATTGATTGCTCTGCCTGGCGCGCGGTAATGGAACTGTTGGGGTCTCTTGCTGCTTCAAGGACACCTTGCTGCTTCAGCTCTGATTCCCGCGATTCGGTAGCCATGCTGGGGGTGTGGAGCGGAGACCCGACCCGCTGGCGCTGGACAGCAGGTGGAGGACCAGGGCAAGCAATGGGGCGGGTGGAATTGGGTGGGTAAAGAGGCGAGTGTAGGTTAAAAAGAGGGAAGCGCGCAAGAAATCGAGACACACACACACAGAGAGAGAGAGAGGCTGTGAGGGTACTGCTGCCGATGCAAGCGGAAACCTGTTGTTTGGGCCGATTAGCTTGGTTGGTACACGCGGCGGCAGCTATGCTTTAGCGATGCTGCAGGCGGTACTGCAGTGGATGAGCACTAAACTGGACTTTTTACTTTACAAGCCGGGATTATTGGCCGGTGGATCGATCGCCGAGAGAAACAAAGGAAATTGCAAGCAAGGAACGGCTGGGTTGAAGAAGAAGAAGGGGAGGGTGAGAAGGGGTGAAGGCGCACGCAGTGGAAGTGAAAGTGGGCAATTGAAACCAAGGGGAAGGTTGTGGAAGTGAGTCGTGTGCGTATGTAATTGCAGCTCTCTGGCCACGGCGATCCGGACGTGCCTTCCTCGGCAAGGCAACGGCTCCTTGGATGGACGCACTGGCACACTGGCAATTGCAGAGAGCGATTCAGCTGAGCAGGAGCCTACGAGGATTCGGGCGTGGCTTCGGGCAAAGCGCGAATATTGCTGGCGTGATTAATATGGCGATGGAGACATGTGGATGTGTATAGTTCAGCATCGGCCGGGAAGCGGTAGTGCGAGTTGGGGCATGGATGGAGCTGCACCCAACAAGTGGCTATGACGCTATCAGCTAAGGAACGCGACTGCTTGGCGCACATCGCGTTCCTTTGCCCTTTGGCCTTGGACTCGTCCCCGGCCTTGCAGCCAACCACACGCGGCCAGCCAGACCCGACCAGACCAGGGTCCAGTCCAATTGCCCGCCGCCCCCCCACTCTTCTCTACGCTACTTGCCTACACTACTGCACTGCTACCACTACTGTACACAGTAACTACTCTACTGAGAGTACGGCTACTACACAACACCGCCACACCACCACTCACCACGTCAGCCCGCCTCTGTTGTGCCGCCAACTAACCCTGAATTCAGCTACACCGTGCCACTCTTGATACCGAGGAGCCCGTCCCTCCCCCCTCTCCCCTCTGGCCATGTTCCCCGCACTCCGCCAATGGGCAATCGCCAGTGACGGGACAAGTAAGCCCCGCCTTTCTTCCTTTCCACCCCAGTCTTTAGTTGCATCCATCGTTTCTTCAGGGGGGGGGTTGCAACAAAAACAAAGTGCTGCCGCCATGTGTGTTCGTTGCTTATTGTGCGACCATTGCTCCACGTCTAACTATCTATGTATTACATGCATATACGCGCATGCTCTAGCACGTCCACCTCGTATGTCAACGCATGTATGTACACGCACTGCGCATGTTGCAGACCGCCTTGTCGAGAATGCGCTTCAAGATTATCCCCATCGGGCCAGCTCCAAGCCACACTTTGGTCAGCCACCGCCACTACATACTTTCAGCCTCTCCGACCTAACCCCGCCATCACCACCACCACCACCATTACCACATCGCATCCATGTCCTCAAAACTCCTTGAGCAGCCGCACAATCTGGCCTCTGACACTGCGCATGCATTTAGTAAGCAGGCCCGCTGGCAACTGGAAATTTTCGCCCAGACGCTCCCTCTTGCACCCCAGACACATACCTATGCATCCGTGGATCCCGCCCTCTGTCCCTGTCCCTGTCCCTGTCTCTATCCCTATCCCTATCCCGACTTCCATTTCTTGACCGTACATAGTCGCGATCATCCCACTCGTCTTTGGCCCGGTCGTGGCTTCGTCTCCTATCACTATCACGCTCGCGCTCTCGAGGATACTCGACGTCTGTAGAGTGCCGTCGGTGTGATCGCCCGCTGCTGCTGCCCCCATCGTGCCCCTCTCGCTCACGATATTGATGTTCTCGCTCCCGCAGATATGCACTCTCGCCTTCGCGAGATGGCGGTACGGGGTGCAGCGTCGGCGATCCCCATCGCACCCCGCTGTGTGGCGCAGGCACAGGTCTGTAGCTCGTACGTGGGGGCATGGCCGGTCTGCGCTCATAGTACTTTCGTGCCTCCTGCTGCGCATGAGCTACCTGCGTCGCAAACAGCGGCGATGTAGTCGGCCGATACACCGGCTGTGGTGATGTTGCTGTAGAACTTCGCCCTTCAACCCGAACCGTCTCGTGTTGGTTGGAATATCGACGCGCCTCGTGGTAAGTGGGGAAATAGCCCGGCTGTGCTGCAGGCGCATCGTGAGATCTGCGGGTACGCAGAATTGGCGTCCGGCGTCGAGGAGACTGATCTGCATCAGACTCAGATTCCGATTCCGTCGTCGACAATGAAGATTCGCGACGCGGCGGCTGGGGGCGCTTGTGCGCAGGATATCTAGGTGCTGCCTGAGGTGTAGACGCTACAGGTGTCGCGTCTTCATCTGAGTAGCTGTCGCTTTCGTACCGACCTGGCATAGTCTTCTTTCTACTAGCAAATGGATTCAGCGGGTTCAGCATGTGCCTGACGCGTGATGTGACAGCCCGATCGCGATCGTCGACAGGCCGCGCAGACTGCTTCATGACGTGACGCATAAAAGTAGACCTTGGTCTCTCGTTGCGGTAGAGTGGATCTTCAAAGTATCGGAACGCCCCATGCTTTTCGTCAGCCGAAGAAGGCTCGTACTCGGTAGAAGACCGCACTCTCGCTTCGTCGGTGCTCCCTTCGTTGGCCTCCTCTTCCGCCTCCTTCTTGAGTCTGGCCGCGACATTGTGATACCACGCCTCCATGGCATCATCGGGCTTGTCTGGAAAGCACTCTTTCGGAAGGATCTTGGGAAAAGGATTGCCTGTCTCGGGGTCCGGTATGTCGTCCAATTCCACAGCCCTTTGAAGAAACGGTACGTGCTCTTCTGGTCCCAGCAACAGCTGGATAGTCTGCCACGTTACAAACCCTTGCTTCTTCAAGGCCGGTATCGTCGGGCTCGAATACCCGTCATCGTCCGCTGCGGGCTGCAAACTGTGGTATGCGCCCAGCGAGCGGTAGATGAATGCTATCGAAGACGGCGGCGTGTCTGTAAACAGAACATCATAGTCACCGCCAACACTGCGGTACCAAGCTGCGATTTGCGACGGCGTCAAATCAGGCGAGTCGCTGGGTTCAAATTTCTTGCTCTGCGATGACATGCATCAGTACCCATCCGTCCCAACAGCGTCGAGCCAGCGAGCCGACTCATAGTACTCACAATAACCTCTGCAATGCCTCTCAAAAGACCATCGAGTTTGCGCGTCCCACATTTGTCGTCTTGAAAAAGGTAGCCCCAGTAGTCGTATGCTTCGCGATGCGCCGCGTTGATATTGGCCGTGTTTGCGGCATGCTCTTCCTGCTGCGTAGGTTCCGTGGCCATGCTGGGGAAAGGTGGCAATAGCAGCTATGAATGATTTCAAGCATATGCGCCTGTGTATGTATGTAGTAGCGCCTCGGCTCAATGTTCGGAGCTGGTGCTGATCCAAGGTGGTGCGGTCGGTGAACCCCGCTGTCGTGCGACGCAATATTGCAGGCGTAGGTAAGTATGTATGGAACGTGACGGCATCCGGAGGCTGCTGCTGCTCCTGCTGCTTATATCAAAAAGAAATCCGTCGCCGCTATCAGCAGGCACAATGGCGCGTCGACTGCGCCTCTGCGCCGCACGAGAACTGCTCCCAAGGGCCGCATGTGTTGGGCTGGCGGCCTGTTGCGTGGCTGGTGACCATGCTGACATCACCGCTGATAGGTAGGGCCGCAAGGCTGAGCTGGCGTGAGGTCTGAGGTAGCAGTCAGGCACCCGTTCGGGCTCACATGCCCACTAGCGACCCAACCCGACGTTTCTGTTTCCATCATCCCGCCGTCATGCGCAGACATGTATACACACCACTCGCCCACAGGCCATCAACAGTCAAGCAAGACGAAAGACGGGTTGAGAAAGACGATTATATTCTTTTTACCAGCCAATAATGCATGTCTACTATCATGACGCGTCAATCATCGACGGGCCAGGCTGTTACGCCCCCGATTACCACATATGTCCTATCTGTCTAGGAATGTGAGAATGCTTTGCCATCCATCGTTACCAGTTGCTACCAAAGTACTCCTTCCTTCCTTCCTCAAAAATCTATGTAAAAGCGCAAACAAAACATGAGCCAAATCTGCTCTAGTGCTCGAGCAGCCTGAGCGAACCCTGAACAACAACGTTCTCGAGGATGGAACCTGGGGGAATGTCGATGGTCGAGCCCTCGGTAGCGACAATAATGACGGTACCCTTGAAGGTAACACCACGGCCAAGGTTGACGGGACCAGTAATGGTGAGATGGTCCAGCTCGACAATCTTGGGGATCGAGGGAATGCGTGCTTGGAAGCTCGAAACCTTCTTGAAGTCGCTGCCGAGCTTGATCAGAGGGGCAGGGCCGAAGCGGTTGGGGTCAATGACTAGCTGGCCGTGCTGGAGTGTGTAGAGATCAGACTTGACGAGCATGAGGTCAGAGCACGTCTTGACAGGCAAGAACCGCCTTCGGGGAACATTGACACCATGTGCGTTCTTGAAGTGCTTGATGGCGGCACCGACAGCCGTCTCGAGTTGGAGGACTGAGATGTCGGCCTCGCCCTTCTTGTCGGCGGGGATAGACTTGCCGTTGGGGATGATCTCCATGGCAAGCTCGTTAGCCTCGACAACACGCTTGATGGCCGCGAGGTTCATCCAGATGTTGTTGGTGTTGAAGTACTTGAACTTCTTGATCGACTTGAACTCGTTGACGTGCTCCTTGGGAACCTGGGCAATTTCGAGCAGACGGACGGAGCCCTCGTAATCGATGATAGTGCCACCCTTGACGTCGGCCTTGGTCTTATCCGTCAACTCCATGATGTACTCGGCCTTGGAGTCAACCATGTGCTGGAGGATGCGGAGGTCGACAACGGCACCCAGGTTGTCGGCGTTGGAAAGGAAAATGTACTCAATACCGCGCTCGGTGAGCTTGTCAATCATGCCTGTGTTGTACAGAGATTCGAAAACGTCACCGTGACCTGGGGGGTACCAGTTGGAGATGTCTGAGTTGTACTCCTTGGGAGCGGGCAGGAGCGAGTCCTTGAGGATACGGGGGTACCTCGACTGGTTGAATGTGAGAATGTCAATGTTGTGGCCCTCGTACTTCTTGATGATGCTAGCAGTGTCCGTGTCGGTGTTGAACGAGTTCATGAGCACGAATGGCACGTTGACGTCGTATGTGCGGTTGAGGTACTCAATCTGGCGAACAGACAGGTCCAGGAAGGACATGCCGTCACGGACTTCAATGACTGACTTGGGACCAACGCAGCCCATCGAGGTACCGAGACCACCGTTGAGCTTGACGACGGCGAGCTTGTTCAGGTATTCAACACCCTCGGTGTTGGCAAGGTCATCGTAGTTGACAACCTGCTCAGCCTTTGGGGGTGCGATGCGGTTCCAGTCAATGGCAGTGCCCTTAGCCTTGTCATTGAGATACCGGCGGAACAGCGCAAAGAAGTTGTCCATCTCCGTCTCGAAGTACTGCGACCGTCAGTATGTTGTGCCAATACGACCAAGTGCCCCTCTTCGATGTCCGCAGCAGGTGATCATGACCATTTTCACGGCTGTAGGCAATTGACCGTAGCGAGTGTGTTGTATGGTGCGAGCTGCATGCAGAGGGGGGAATCGAAGAGAGGCATCGAGCAACTGAGACTGACCTTCTTCTCAGCGGGGTCGGTGACGGTATCGGCGAGCTTGTTGAGCGCATTACGCATTTGCGAGGCAGCGACATTGGTCGATGTGTTCTCGAATGCCTAGGTAAGAGAATTGGGTCAGCAATTGGTAATTGAGATGGCAGACGTGAAGATTGCATCACTGGCGGTAGGGATGTTGCAAGACCACCACTGCGAGGCCGGAGTGTACACGCAGGCGGTGCGGGGCAGATGGCTCTGGAGAGCTGCAACTGCCGCTCTCACAACATGGCCTGATAGCTCGAGAGAAAGGCTTGCCAGTGAGTTTTCATCCTTGCACAAGGTGGCAGGATGCCGCCAAAGACAGACGTCGGCCAGACCCAAGCTCACCAGGCACAAGGTGCCCACTCAGTGCAGACTGAGAATGGTGAAGACGAGGGGAACCAAAGCAATTGAGACGATGGCGAAGAGAGAAAGCTGTAAAACAGAAGGGGAAGACGGGCAAGCTGCGCATTGACAGCGGACGCGTGTACTTACCACATGGGACTGTGACTTGCCATGGTGGCGCTGGGAGGAGAAGCCACCCTCACCCTCAGCAGCAGAGGGCTTCAGATGGGAGGGGATCGCGCGAGATGCCATTGTGATGTTTAAAAAAAAGAGGTAAAGACGTGAAGCAGAAGAGGAGTGTCGGGGACAGCTGTTGTTGGGGAGCTGGACTCCTTATAGACAAACGGGTCGAGCTTGGCGCTGGACGTGGGGCAAGGCGAGAACGGGCTCTGCCTGGTAGCAAGAAAAGGCTTGGAGGGGGGGTAGAAGGCGAGTAGGGAAGAGACGGTGTGCATCTGGTTTTTTATACCTGCAGTCTACTATTGCCGCTCGGAGACAAGAAGGGCAGTTTTGAGCGTAGCATCTCTGCATGGCAACGGCGACGCCGCCAATGGATCCTGCCCACATGTCCAGCGCGCCATACCTCGTGTCCTCGTCTGTTGCTATCAATTGGGTTGCTCCCACGCTTGACCTGCTCTGTTGTCTGCATAGAGGCTGTCATTGTTTGTTTTGCCAGGCGTACACTGCCTGCAAAGCACCACCACCACCACCTCCACCTCCCACTTGCTGTACCCACCTCGGCGCCCCCTTCACCGACGTCTCAGCACACCATTTGTGGCTCTGTCTGCCACCGGCCCCAGTTCGCGGCGCTGCTGGCTGCTATCCGGCCGTCTGTCCGAGTCAATGTCACTACGATGCACCGAATGGGCTTGGTGGCCGCCTATCTGTTCAACCTCACGATGCACAATTGTTGAATAATTTCCTGGGAGCTATGTCGATAAACTGAAAAGCCCCTCATCTGGTCGCCGCGCTAGCAGGGGGGGCATGTACCCAACCTGACGTAGCCTGCGCGACCGCCTTTCCCATTGCTCCCCAACAATCTTCCCCGGCATGCGGGCAACGTCCCAATTTTCCTGGCCTGTGGCGAACGCGCGACATTGAGGCAAATGCCCTGCTATTCCTGGACAGCCCGCTTCTTCGTCGACGGCCACCTGCCCAGTCTAGCTACTACGTGTGTGCACACAGTCACCTTCGGGTGACATTATGCTTGCGGTATGCTCTACGCCGAGAGCATATCTACTTACATATCTATCACTACTCCAGGGGTACAGTATTTAGAGTACCACTGTGGTTGGCGCCACTATGTACACTCAACGCCGTCCCGAGTTCAGCTGTCGCTTAAAACACGTGGGGGATCTACTACTAAGGTTGTGTATTGTAGGCTTACAGCAGCGATGCCCTTGCTTGACAGACATTTAGATCAACGCCCTCCCTCCGTCCTGCTACGAGCAACAACAACACCAACACCAACAACCCGTGGCAGTTAACTTTATGAATGTCAGCCTGCCAGCTCATCGGCAGTCGACACTGTACCCAGACCGAGGACTGTCAAAACTCTAGAAGCCCTTACACCGTGTAAGACAGGGGGATAGATATTGAGTGGGGTCCAAATCGCCGCCGGACACGCTAGCGGAGCTTATCCACAGAGTATACTACTCGATTCAGGAACACACATTCTGATTTCTTCCCGTGGCTTGCGTCTCGCCAATATTTGCACCCGCCTCTATGGTCACAGGCCTTGTTCTGGTTCGCCATCACCAACCGTATTCCATGCTCTGTCAAACATGTTCTCGTCTCAATCCGAACGCACTGGTCGCATAATCTCCACAGCTGGCGCGTCGGCAAAAGGTACGGCGTGGGGCTTGCCAACTCGCAGCTTGATCCATGCGCCCTGATCCACATCTTGCGTGAAGAACTTCTGTCTAAGCTCTTCGACGAGCCACGCTAGCAGGCTCTCAATCGTCTGGAACGAGGACCCTGAGATCAACTGCGGCGGGTCAGTTTGCATCCAGCACTTGAGCTGAACGTACTCACCTCAAGCAACAGGCTCTCCAGTTGCGGATAGTCGTCGACGCGAGAGTCATCGATTCCATCTATCCAGATGTTGACGTCCACGGGCTGCTTTTGCAGTCTCTCATTCGCGTTGACCCCAATTAGGCAAGGAATGCGGACGTTGCGCAAATAAAGTACGCTCGAGCGTGTTCCCGACTTTTCAATACAAGAAGTCGTGTGGCCTGCTCCTTCGCCGAGCATGCTTCCCTTTTGGTAGCACACGTTCGTTTCGATGGCGTATATTTCAGTTGAACCTGCAACATCGCGCACACATTGTGAAATTGCAGCTGACAGTGCGGACGTGTTTGTCCAAGCCAATGTATCGTTTCCGAATTTTGCTTGGATGGCTTTGCTGAGTATGCCATAATGAACGGTGCTATCGTCGACGGAGTCCGTGGAAGAAGCTGAAGTGAATTGCTTGCCAAGAGTGAGAGTGACACTGATAAAGGCTCTTTGCTTTTTCTCACGACCCCAGACGTCTTTGCCGGCATTGACGACAACTTCCAGGTTTTGAACCATAATCTTATCGTAGTGCCCACTTTGAACGAGCTGCGCCTCCCATTGCGCCTGCCGCACTACTTGAGCCATGACTTGTGGGCTACGCCAGATTCTCGGACGGAGCAAGAGCGCCTCCTGTGGCGTCTGAGGATAAGACCAGGTGAAAGGCTTGTCATTATGTTAGTCATAGCTGCGTCGAAATCTTTCATTCTCAGCAAGAAAGTCATTGCTTGAAAACATAATAACAAATAAGTGTCTGCCTCCCAAACATCGCAGATCCAAGCGGCATTACAAGGTATTTCTCAGTAAGCCACAGTGCTAATGAAATTTAACATCAACTCGAACACCTTGTCGATTATCTCCTGTCAAGTGATGATATCATTGAATCAACGCTGAGTGCGGCACAAAAATGCGTGAAAAGGGCTGAGAGATGTTGGTATCACTTACAAGCTGGAGAGATGTCACGTCAGGCTGAATGGTGGGGTTATGACAGACGCCCTTTCAGCGCTCAAGAAGCACGGACGTCTTTCCCGAGCTCCGCAATCGAACATTCTAGCTACACATCAAACTACAATAATTCAAAGCTGCTCCCTCAGAGACTATACACGACAAGTAATTCGTAATTTTTGTGCAGGAATAGCCAGATTTTCACATCAACAACATGGCGGACGCACTAAAAGCAGAGGGTAACAAGCTCTTCGCTGAGAAGAAGTTCGCGGAGTCCATGTAAGTTCCCCGCAAACATGGCCGAGCCCACCATTTACTAACAAAGTATAGCGAGAAGTTCTCACAAGCCATCGAGCTCGACCCTACAAATCACGTCCTCTACTCGAACCGATCAGGCGCATATGCATCTTTGAAAGACTGGAAAAAGGCACTCGAAGATGCGAACAAAGTTACAGAGATCAAGCCCGACTGGTCAAAAGGCTGGGGGCGAAAAGGAACTGCGCTACACGGCGAGGGTGACTTATGTATGTGAGCTTTATGATATGGGAGAATTCACTGCTGACAGCAGATAGTGGGAGCATCAGACGCCTTTGATCAGGCACTCAAGCTCGATCCCAACAATGCCCAAGCCAAGTCGGGTCTGGAAGCTGTAAAGCGTGCAATCGACGCCGAGGCCAGTGCTGATGGTGCAGGACTTGGTGGTATGTTCAGCGATCCAAACATGATCGCAAAGCTGGCAGCCAACCCAAAGACTGCATCTCTGCTCGCTGATCCAGAATTCATGGGCAAGCTTCAGATGTTGCAAAAGAACCCAAACATGGCAGGCCAGTTTATGCAAGATCCTCGCTTCCTGCAGGTCATGAGCGTACTACTAGGTATCGACATGTCTTTCGGTCAGCCACCAGAAGCCGGAGGTGCAGATGGCGCAGGTGGCGCAGGTGGGCAAAATGCAAGGGTAGAGGAAGACGTCGAGATGCCCGATGCGCGCCCAGCACCTGAGCAGCCGAAGAAGGAGCCTGAGCCCGAGCCTGAACCCGAGCCCGTCGAAGAGACTGAAGAAGAGAAAGCTGCGAAGCAAGCCAAGGCTGAAGCCGATGAACTGAAGAAGAAGGGCACAGAATTCTACAAGAAGCGACAGTTTGACGAAGCCATTGAAAACTACAACAAGGCATGGGAAACCCACAAGGACATCACATACAAGACCAACTTGGGAGCAGCCTATTTCGAAAAGGGTGATTACGAGTCCTGCATCAAGGCCTGTCAAGAGGCCGTTGAGTATGGTCGAGAAATTCTCGCAGACTTTAAGATCATTGCAAAGTAAGTCTTTCGCCAACAAGTCACACGGTCGTGTCTAACATTTTGCAGGGCATTTGCACGTATTGGTACCGCTTACGAGAGAATGGGCGATCTCAGCAACGCAATTCTCTACTACCAGAAGGCACAGACAGAGCACCGTACACCCGAGGTGCTTGCCAAGCTTCGTGCTGCCGAAAAGGCCAAGATCAAGGCAGAGAAGGAGTCATACATTAACCCGGAGGAGGCTGAGAAGGCACGCGAACTCGGAAATGCCAAATTCAAGGAGTCGGACTGGCCCGGTGCGGTTGAAGCGTACACAGAGATGATTAAGCGTGCCCCCGATGATCCAAGAGGATACTCTAACCGTGCCGCCTGCTTTATCAAGTTGCTCGAGTTCCCATCGGCCATTCAAGATTGCGACGAGGCTATCAAGCGCGACCCAGACTTCATCCGAGCATACCTACGCAAGGCCCAAGCATACTTTACCATGCGCGAGTACAACAAGTGCGTTAACACGTGCACCGAAGCCATGGAGCACGACAAGGAGGGCAAGCACACACGGGAGATTCAGCAACAAGAAGCCAAGGCATTGCAGGCACAGTATGCTGCCCGCGAGGGTGAGACTGAGCAGGAGACTATGGAGCGTATCCAGCGAGACCCAGAGGTGAGTTTTGAAGCAAGCTACTAGTATCTTGTTACTTTTTAACTAACGAAATGATAGATTGTCGGTATCCTGCAAGACCCGATTATGCAAGCCATCTTGCAACAAGCAAAGGAAGATCCCGCGGCGCTACAGGAGCACTTGAAGAACCCCGAGATTCGGTCCAAGATCCAGAAACTTGTGCATGCGGGTGTGATTCGCATGGGACGGTAAACGAAACGGTCGGTTTTTTTTGTGCCATGACACGAGTGTTTCTTTTTCTTTTGTCCATGAACAGGATCTCAGATGGCAACATGCGGGTGGGGGGGTTTTAAACGGCCGATTGAAATGTCTCCATTTTCACGACTCCAAGCCATGAGATTTGTATATTTATATGGATCTTGTCCTTTTTTGTTTCTTTCTCTCTCTCTCTTCGTCTTCTTTTCTTCTTCTTTTGTCTGCATAGCGATTAAGGTAATGGAAAAAGAAATTCAAACAGCCACAACTGCTTTTTCCTTCTTCCCATCCTCCTCCTCCTCCAATCTTGTCCCATCTTAAGACGTGTATCATGCATGTTTATGCATCACTCAAGTAAATCCACGTTCCCTCCCTCCTCTCCTCTCCCCCCTTCAAGATTGATAAAAACGTCAAAGAATGAACAATTGATAAAATCTACAGTAACCGAAGAATTGTATAAAAAAAAACTCCATCCATCCATCCATTCTCTTCCTCTCTTCCTCCAACTTCTCCATGATTCTTCCAACATCTTTAAACCCCACTAATAAAATCCAACAAGCGCAACAAGGCGCCATTTTCCACCCTACACCCTTCACCTTCCCTCTGCGCTCTGCGCAACCCCTGGGCCAACCACAGCCGTATGGACTGGGGATCCAGATTACGAAAGTTTTGCTGTCGAATCAAGACGTAGGCTTGGGCGCATAGCGTGGTGCTTTCGTTGGGCGAGGGTGGGGGGCGGGTTTTGCAGGTTGTGCATTCTGGGTCTGAGGGGGAAGAAGGTGGTGGGGAGAGGAGGGCGGGGGGGTCGGAGCAGCAGGGTGGGGGGCCGGCGGTTGGGGTTGTGTCTTGGAGGTCGAGGGGCGGGGTGCTGTTGGGGAGGGAGAGGGGGAGGGGGAGTGGAAGGGGGGATAGGAAGTAGGTTGAGTCTGTGGTGATGGACGTGGTAGCGGGTGAGGTGGTCGTGTTGGTGAAGAAGGATAGGTCTGTGATTTGGGACATATCTGGGTAGACGTTGTGCTGCGAGGTTGGATTGCTGTTGCTGTTGTTGATGCTTTCGTTTTGGGCTGGGATGAGGAATAGTGCGGTTTGGTTTTGGGTTGGTGCCGATGTCGGTGGCGTGAGGGATATGATGTCTTTTTCTAGTATTCCGCTTTCCATGTTTCCACCGTCGTATGCATCTCTTTCCGCGGCTTGTTGTCTGAGTAGGGCGATTTCTGCTCTTGCTTCTACTAGTAGTCTTTCTGTCTCGGCGAGCTTGAGTTCTAGTGAAGCGACGTGGTCGCGTTGGCGGGCACGGTGTCGTCGTTGGTTTTCTCGCACACGGTTTAGTGTGTGTTCTGCGGATACGCGGGCGCGCTTGGTTCGTGGCGCGCTCACTCCTGCGCTTGTGTCTGAGGATGAAGGGGATGAAGACGAAGAAGAAGAAAAAGACATTGGGGAATAGGCTGATGGTGTTTGGTATGACATGATGGCGTTTGATGTTTTTCCTTCCTTCTCTTGGAAAGTTGAGTATTTGGTACAATTACGCGACAAAGTTTGAAGTGGGCTCTTCTTCCATATAAATGGGAGTCACAGAGTAAGGTTTTGTGGGTTTAGAGTGTAGGGCACTCAAAGAGGGTAGGGATGAGGCGTTGAGTGTAAGAGCTTGGCGATAACATATCGATGAGGCCGTTAGTTGATTGGCTGCAAAGCAAAGGCGAAACGACTTCCAGCCCTGGGGATTAGCTCCACTGCAACGGCGTGTTCATCAACGTCTTCTTCTCCTGCGTGCACTGCTTGGCAAAAGCTTAACTCACCATCGTCTTTCTTCTCGAAAACTGTCATCGTGATTGATTTCGTGCAGCATGCAATGGGATTGACATCACGTGCTGTGCTACTAGATAGGGTGAAACAATGAAGCCTGTCATGGCCCCTACGCTAGACCACGCAAGAAGAGTTTCATCCTGTGATCCATCCACTCAGTGTCCTTTTTATTGGCTCCGCCGCCCGCAATATGACCCCAGATGCTAGGAATGACCTCGACAAGGCCGTTTTGCAGGCTCTCGACCTCCCTGTGGCTTACATAGGGCCTGAAATACTGATCCATTTCGCATGGCATAAGGAGTACTTTTGCTTTGATGCTCTTTAGTGCCGCCTGCAAATCCCCATGTTTGGTGCAGCGAGCAACATCACCCCGTTGCCACATGCCCAGCATGGCCAGCAGATCGTCGGCGGCCCAGCCTTCGTAGCCCTGGATAGTTGTGACATCGTCCCAATCGCGCAGTTGCTGGAAGCCCATTTCCTTGTAGCATTCCTTGTCGAACCATTCTGCACTCGTTAGCCAAGCCGAGTAGGCTTTGCCAAAGGCTCTGATGCCTCTTGCCGGACTGGCAGCATGTTCCAATGCCGCCTTTGGGCCTTCGAGAAATTGGTAGTTGTGTCTGCTTGTCTTGGCTGAGGAGCAAATAATGACTGCATGCTTGATAAAGTCGGGATGGGAAACCAGCCAATGGTAGGTGATTTGGCCGCCCATGGAGAAGCCCAACATTACATCGACGTTTTTGATGCCGAGCTCCTCGGTCAGGAGGGGATATTGAGCATTGATGCAGTCCATGTATTCAATTTGGGAGGGAAAGTTTGGAGTGTTTGAAGGACTGGAGGATTCGCCATTGCCAAGGAGGGCGATGAGGATAATCTTGTGGTTCTTCAGGGCGCCGTGTGCGTATGTTGGGGTGGTGTTGAGGCGGCCTTTGAAACAGGTGTGGACGACTGCAATCTTGGAGTTGTGTGGATTGAGGATTTTGTAGGCTAGTTTGACCTTGGGCAGTGTGGAAGCATTGCGGAAGGTGAAATCCGAGACCTCATAAGTCTGGAGGGGCTCGGAGGTGGTCTGAGAAGACATTGGTACGCGTGTTGTTGGGGGCAGGAACGACAGACTATGGGGGAGGGGTGGGTGTATTTGGCGGGGAAGAACGACGGAGGGGTATACGTTTCGGAGGTTATGACGATAGTATGGGTCTCTGTTCCGTCATGGTTAGGTGGAGCCCCACTTGCGGCTCCAGGAACTGCCAAGTCGAAGCTTCATTCAACATTGTACGTATGCGTTGAGACATAATTTGGTCATCACGAGAAATGTCACGGTGTGAACTGTTATGTATGTATGTATGTATGTATGTATACGGGCAAGATTGGTTCACATGATCTATACGGATGTGACAGGGGCCATGATCTCACGGAGGGGCGCGTGCGGTGTAAGTACAATTTTTAGAGTCTTGTGTGTGTGTCTGTCCAGGTGGAACGATGGCTGACGGAATCGGGCCAGTAATTTTTTGGTTTCGTGGCCCGGTCAGATTAAACTCTAAGCATGTATGCGACGCGTGTTGGAGTGACATGGTTATAAGTTGAGATGAGGATCATGATGATGATGATAATGATGATGCTAATGAGGATGATCGGTGGAGGCTCGCGTGTGGCTAGTGAGCCAGTGGGGCAGGCGTGTCCTACTGCTTGTGGCTGGCGCATCGTGTGTAAAGGCAGGTCGTTGACTTGGCGGGGTGTGGTTGGTAGGGCCAATGTCGAGTAGGGAGGCCCATCGTCATATCGCTTATTTTTTAGTGCTGAGGCCCATATGGCTCCTCTCCGGGCGCTAACAGGCTGAGGCACAGTAAGCACCTTGTTCCCATCTCACATCGCGGTAGGACCCCTGGCTGCTACGGCCGGACGAGTTGGACATGTACTTGTACCTACCTACATGTGCAGCTGGTAAGGGCAGTGTGCGAGCATATGTAGTGTACTGTGGACTGATTGTCGCCATGGGGCTGACGTCGACTACCGTGGATTGGCGTAAGCTTGCATGGACTTGGCCGCAGATTTGGCATTGGCCACGGCCCATTTTCACAAAAAGCTAACGTCAAAGGAGAGCGGACAAGGGGCCACGGCAGCCGACAGGCGAGGTTAGAATGTGATGATCCTTGTTGCCGCCTTATCACTCCACGTTGCTGGAGCGGATGCTGCCATGTTTCGGGCATAGACCGGTGTGTGTGGTGTTCCAATTTTGGGACGCTGGACTAGTATCTAAGTATGTAAGTTGGAGTTGGTGTGACAGGAGAGGCACACACACACACACATACACCCACCCACCTCTCCGCATGAGGCTTTTTTGTATCGTTGCTGTCGCCGCCGCCGCCGTTGCTGACAGGCAAAAGAGGTTGGCAGACGCGTAGTGTAGCAGCTGTCAAGACGCGTGAAACAGCTGCCATGGCCGTCATGGCGCCGGGGCCGCCGTCTTCACAGAGTCAGACAGAGTGGTTGCTGACCGGCAGGCCGAGGGTCTCGTATTATGGGGGCAAGCATATCCACACTGGCTGCGTGGTACCACAGCAACAGCAGACTGCGCTGGGCTGCCACGCGCAAGCTGGCCGGATCGAGTGCAGGTGGAGGCATGCGCATGCGCAATCTCGCTCGGGCGCATTTACGAGGGCGTTTGGAATGGCAAAGCCAACACGGGCGTGCAATTAGCGTGCACCCTGGCCAATTTGGCCCTGTCGTCTAGCTGCATGTGCATGTCCCAGTGCCAGTGCCAGTGCCAGTACCCTCTCCGCAACCACGAACGGCTACGCTACTAGGCTGCTGCTACCCTCGCATTGCCCTGCTGTCTGATCTCCTCGTCTCGTATCGCCGTCCTTCCTTCTCCTCGTCTCTTACTCTCACTCTCTCTCCTCTCTCTTGTCTTTCGTTCTTTCTTTTCTTGCTCCCCTTGCTGCACACCCGTTGCTTCTGTTCACATGCATTGCAAGAAGCGCTCTGGCAACTGCATGTGCGAGTGAAGCCGTTTCATATGCTTGGGCCCTGTTAGAGAAGCCCCATCCACCTCCTCCGCCAATCCACCGCCCGCCCCCGCTGCCGCCGCCGCCAATTGAGCCCTGGACGGCACGTCGAAGCCACCTCACTACCTCGCTGCCTTTGTAACCACGCACGCGACCACATTGCTCTCTCACAAACGCCCTCCACTACGCCTCGCCGGCCCTGTGCCACTTTCCCCCCACCTCTAACCACCACCACCACCTCCACCTCCACCGCCCCGAGTCGCGGGTGCACACAGCACCATGGTGGAAGCACACGAACCCGCCAGTAAGCTCTTCTCAAAGAGCCGCTGGAAGACCAAGATTCTCGACAAGACCAACGAGCTCGCCGCCGCCAACGCGAAGAACAAGGCCGTCGACAACAAGGTTGACAACGACGACCTCAGCGCCTTCCTCAAGCCCTCGACAGACCGTGCCGCCCAGCAGCTGCAACAGCAAGAGGCCGCCGCTGCTGCAGCCGCCGCCTTTCTCAACCGCCCCCGCATAGATGTTGCCAGTGCCCAGCGCTGGCCTGGTGCCCAAACCATTCTCAACAGCGCAGCAGCAAAGAGTCCAGGTCCGGGGGGCTTGAAGTCGGGCACGCGCAAAAAGGGCCTCACCGTAGCTTTTGTGCGCACCGTCCCAGACATTATAGGCCACGGCGGCGACGAGTGTGAGGACCCCGCCATCGAGGTAGCTAAGAACAAGAAGCTCGCGAATGTGCCCGCCGTCGAGCAATTGCCCTCCGAGGTGCCGCAGCACGACACCATTCCCAGCCCCCGCCTCAATGGCATTGGCCGCGCCCCTTCACAGACGGAATACAGGTCACAGGCACAGACAGAGTACAAGACAAACCTTACCAGGACACGCACAAATCCCGGCGAGCTGTCCCCTCCTCTGAACCAGAAGATGCAGCTCGGCCAAATCACCACCACCGCACAGCTCCCTCCCACCCCGCCGCGACACTTGGGCCCCATGGGCCTCGGCGAACGTCCCAAGGGCCTCTTGCGCGCGCCTACTGGTTTCGACTCCATAATAGAACCCGGAATGCACCAGCCCACGAGGCGGTCGAGCGAAGACTCGACCTACTCGCAAGATTCAGACAATCTCTCGCCCGTCGTATCCAAGGCAATGTCTGCACGGGAGCCCACGATTCAAGAGGAGGAGGATGATTTCCGACCAAAGTCGCTCAAGCGCAGCCAGACTGGCTTTAGCACCGTGGGTCAGCAACTCGATGACGAGCCTGCAGTTCCGCAAATGCCCGACCTTCATGGAATTGGACAGGAAGATGATGCGCATGCTTCTTTTGCGGCAAGAGTCAAGCAAAAAATGCGTTCAGAGGAGGGTAGGACCTTACACGAGGCCGCGCAGCGTGCAGCATCCGGCGAACGGCGGGATTCAGAAGAGAGCTCACAGCGCTCCGTTCCAGGGACGCCCCTCAGCAACGCACACATGGACTCGAGGACATCACCACGCAGAGGGCTTGAGACTGAAGACCCCCAACGATCAAGAGCCCGTGGGCCATCTCCCGGACAGAGACCACTGGCATACCCGCACGATATGGACGCGCGCGTACCCTCGTCAGGTTCACCGCAGTATACACCTTCTGTCGCTTCACAAACCCCCGCCTCACCCCTTTCTCGATCCGATCCTTTCTCCAACTCGTCCATGCAACGAGCAGCCTCGGCCGCCAACAAACCCCATCCTCAAGCTTTTGATGAAATGCCTCGTGTCTCCAGCCCGCCTCAACCTTTGGCAGGAACATCAACTTTTCAACAACAGTCTTCGCCACCGTCCTCGATACCCGCAGCGCTTGCAATGCCCTCAGGGCCACCAGGTGCTCAAATGGCATCACGCAGTGCTTCTGGATCCACAAAACCTGCTACCTCACTCGCTCGCTCCGACACAAAATCTGCGAATGAACTGGCATATCGCGACTTTGCCGAGCGCGTAACCCACATGAGGGGCATCTTTGAGCTTACAGCCCAGCTTGGTGGCAACATTTACAATCACACCCCTATGCAATGGCTTCGAGTCGCCACTTGGTGGTTTCTAAAAGGGCGTACTGGAATGGAAAATCTTATTAGGAGCCAACACAAGTCCGCCGAGCCGCCACAGGAGCGACTCGCCCAGCCTCACGTCGATTTGGCCAAGGTGTGGTGGATTATAACTAAAGTCCTCCCGAACCACCCTGGCCTGCAAAAGTACGGCGATGGATCTCCTGACGCCCAAGTCGAACTCGCTCGACAGGCAGGTGATGCTGCGGGCGCAGAGGTTTACGACATCCAGAATGCCATTGGCCACTACATGAAGTTGCTGGTCGGATCGATGAAGAAGCACCATAGCATGCCTCCTACACAGGCCCTCATCCAGGGCCAGGACCAGGCGATATGGGAAGAATACCCATCATTTGCTCCCGATGCTGCCACTATACTCAGCTCTGGGCTCGCCGGCCAGCCCGGCGGTCAGCAACAGGTCAGCCTTTCGCAGTACATTCCTCTTTCCGACACCAAAACCGAATTTTGCTACTTCCGCATGTTTGTCAAAGCTTCGTTATCAACCGATGACCCTGCCACAGATCGCGTGCCAATGAACGTCGTCTTGTCCGTGTTGCGACCCAAGGAGGAATACTCGGCCAAGCTCGCTATTTGCAGTCAAAATAGTCTAATCAATATCCTGGTTGGCCCGGGCTCAGCCATCACATGGAGAGACGTCAACTGGAAACAACAAATGAACCAGATTACTGTGCAGCTACGACATGGATTTCTTCTTACGCTTGCCCTGCATGAAGCGGATTTCCGAAGTCTGTGGTCTATTGTCAATCACACTAGCCGGGTAGAGTCGGATCTACGAGAGCGAAGAGACGAACGATTCGCGTGCAAGATGTACCTCCGCGAAGCCATGTACAAGGACCCAGCAAATCCATCCATGTTCTCACAGGAACGAGTACCAGGCTGTAGGCTACTAGTGTTCCAGAGGATTGAACGTAGCAGTGAAGGTACTGGAAAGAGGAAACTGCACCGAGGATACCGAATGGTACTGGTCACGCCGCAGCAGCACAAACAAGTCAGCTTGGTTAACCATGAGCTTGGAACGAAGCAGGAGCCCATGAACTTTGAATACGTCACTGAGCCAGACCAAGCTCCAGCCCTGAGACTACGTTTTCGCGAAGAGGGGCCGAACAAGCAGTTCAGGATGTGCGTGGCCCACCTAGTCTTCCAAGAAAGCAAGGATCGCAACAACCTCTTTGGTACATTCACTTCTATGAATGTTGCGCCTGGTGAAACCACTTTTGCTCAGGTCGCGCTCAAGGGATTCCACATTGAGAGTGCCGACGAGACAGAGGGCTTCAGCCAAAACGGGAGTCGCGTACTAGAAAAGTTGCAGTGGGTCGAGGCCAAGGTGATGAATCAAGATCCTGAGGCTGCAGGATTGGAGTCGGCGCCTACTGTCATGAGCGAGAGCTTGAGGATCATGTGCAGACATACCGCAGGTATTGTCTCTGACCGTTTGAACTTGGGTAAGTTTGCGCCATTTTTCTGGGTAGATGTGGGCAAAGATTAACGGATTCTAGGTCCGGGTGAACTTTTGGTTCGCCTTCCAGTCGACGGTTCTCCTGAACTTACACTGCTCCGCGAGCCCCAGCAAGACATGGCCGTTGCCATTGATGGCAGTCGAACCGATCCCGCTGTTACTGAAGATCTCGCAAAGTTACTCCAGACGCTCACGAGCGCTTCAACGATTCGACGCCTGGCTTTTAACTCGTTTAATGATTTGCATACTTTCCAGCTCGCTGTGACTGGGTTCCAGGTCAAGTTTGACGGGCTCGCAGCTTCATTCTCTATCTCGCGTCGTCGCATGGTCGTTCCCATCTACAAGCAGTGGACCGCTACCCGCCTTCGTCTCCAGATTGTCGAACAAGACAACATTATCCAGCTCCTCGCCTTCTTCGAAGACTTTTCGCACGCCGATGCCATGAACTTCCAACTCCGTCTGACTGACACATTTGAAAAGTCGGACAAGGGAGGCAAGTTTGGTCTCAAGCTCGTCGATGCCAAGTTTGCGCTGCCCGTGGATGAACGCCGAGGCGAGGGCAAGATCCAAAAAGCCGAAGGCAGATTGACAGGATGGTCTGGTGTCAAGAGGCGCTTTGTGTGCTTGGATGAAATTGAATATCCTGGTGAACATGACGATATTCTCATCATGTTTGACTCTGCAGAGAGTAAGTGTTTTCTTGGACCTTTTCCAAGACAGAATGAGGATAAGAAGCTAACGTCGAGTTCTAGCGCGTGATTGTTTCGCCGACGCTCTCCCTGCTGCAACCATGGAGCGCAAATTCACTGTCCGAAGGAAGATTTAATCGGTATAGAGCGCTACTTGGGTGTATCTCTCTGACACACTATCTTTCTCGCTGCCACACAACAGGCATGTTTTCCTTTGTATAACAAAGTTCCGAATGGGTAAGTTAACTTTCTGCTTGTCATTTTTGCCTTGGTTAGTTCTTTTCCCTTTTTTTTTCTGCTTTCCCTTACCATTGTGTGGATAGAGGGCGCCTTTTTGGGTGGGTGAGGTTTCTTGTTTCTGGCTAGGAGTTTACGGCGACACATATCAACGGGAAGCTCATTATATGATATCAACCAAACCCCCCCATCAAGGATGAAAGGGGTGGGGAGGGAGGGTTTTCAAGGAGAGAGGAATTTTGTTCTTGTCCCTTGGGCTTTTTTTTCTTCTTCTCAAGCCCATGCGAACTTGTTTCTTGTAGCTCTCTTGCGTCTCTTCTAGATCCAAGTTAGCCCTGGCTGCGTCTCTCTTCTTCTTGTTCTTGTTCTTCTTTTTTTTCTTCCGAACTTCAAGTTCGGTTCGGGGTCTGGAAACCAGATTGATTGTACGGGAACGGAATTTCCAAAGTAGAATTGGTCAAATGGAAGTCTGCATAGCCAAACAGGTATATGACAAAGGAACTCTCTTAGCGATGTTGCGCCAGTAAAGAGCAAAGCAAAGCAGAGCAGAAGAAAAAACAGAAAGATGCAATAAATAGTCAACCATGATTCCTTCTCGCCGTGCGATTAGGATCCAAATCAACCAACCAGTAGTTCATTCCATTCCTTCTTCTTCATTCACCATGCCATTGAAAATAGTGTGCAGGTAACAAACAGACGGAAGAAGGTAAAAGTATTATTATACTACTAGAAACTTGGTATGATGATAAAAAATAGAATAAAACGGGCAGTCCCGCAGTTGGGGCAAGCTCCCCTCCCCGCCCCCTCCTTAGCTGCAAGTATATGGCTGAAAGACAAATAAACAATCCATCAAAACTAAGGTATCCAAGCGGTTGAATGGCAGCGAGATTGATGATGAGAGAGTCGTTAATGGTCGTAAAATGCGGGTTGCGGGTTCAAAAAAAAAACAAAAAAAAACAAAAAAGAGGGATATATATGTGCGTTCATATTGCCAAATAGGCAAAACAAAAACAAAAAGCAGGGTTGTTGAGGCGGTTATAAATGGCGGGGAAAATCATGTGGTATCCAAAAGTGCAAAAACAAGACAAGAAGCTGGAGTAGTGGTGGCTTTAGAGTGACAAATCCACCCTTTGCTCCCCCATGCCCATTGCTCTCTCTCTTTCTCTCTCTTTCTTTTTCCTCATCTACTGTGAGATGGGCGAGTCAGGCGTCACGGGGTCGACATAGTACCTGTGTCCAATACTGCGTCTAATCTTCTCCCTCCTCTTCTCTGTGCGGCGTTCCTTGATCTTCTCTTTGACTCCAGAGATTCCAATGTATTGAACGTGGTACTTCTTCAAACCTGGAATACTCTTGCCTTGTCTCCATGTGCCGCGGCGACGGCGAGACTGCTCGTATTCGATTGAGAGGTTGTCAGGCACAGAGGAAGTGCGGCGGAGATCGTGGTTGGAGCGGCGTTTGGTGATGCGGCCGCCGCCATGCCGCCCTAAAGGTTGCGTAGGAGCTTGAATGCCGAGTTTGGGCGAGGACGAGGATCCATCACTAGATGAAAGAAGAGACTGAGCAATGTGTGGCGGAAGATTGACATGGTGTCGACGTTTATTCGTGCCGTGGCGCTCAACACCAAGGGAGTTGCCAATAAGGAAACCACCCGATCCGCGAAGGCCGCCTTTTAGCTTTTTAAGAGTATTGGCTCGTCTTGGTACCTCTGGTTCCGGCTCTGGATCTCCAACGTCACTTGTGTCGCCTCCTTGTGGAAGTCTTTCGTCTTCCTCGCCGTCATCCTCACTCTCGGAGAATTCATCCCAAAAGCCGCGGGGGCGCCAAAAGGGATGAAGTGTGCCGTCCTCGTCGTTGACAGTAGAGGCCTGGGGATTACGGTACGCGAGCTTTTCCTCGTCATTATCGTCACGTGCACGGCTGGCCCCTTTGCGAGTCAACAGCGGTGTAATGAGGTTGTCAGAATAGCGGCGCGCTCGCTGCAGAACAGACAAGCGGCGTTGTGGATTCGAGTCGGAACGACGAGGCGGTCCAGGTGATGGAGCCATTGGCTTGTCCAGTTCCTCCATAGGCGTTGGAGGAATAAAGTTAATCATGGGCGGCTCTGGGGGATCTCGGGGATTTTCAAGCGGCGACTCGACAGGGTTGGCGTGTAATGGATCAGTCTGCATTGGAGGGGTCGAAGGCTCGAAAGTCAAGGTCGGTTGCTGTGATTGTTCTTCATTGCTCTTTTGTCGACTAGTCGCAGGAGGTGATGCCACGGCTGGTGTAATACGAGGATCCTGCGCGGTCAAATGTGAAGCCCCGGTCAATTGGCGCTGTTCCTGCAGCATCGAATTTCCCCGAGCAAGCTGCTGCACGACAAGCAGAGAGTTGTTGTTGTGGGGAAAGATGCTCACAGCAGTGGCCTCAGTGACTTCGACCGTGTCGGAAAACTGAGAAAACGGGGTGGATTGGGAAAAGAGATGTCGAGCCATGGCGTGCTCTTCGGTCCGTGAAGCTGAACGTGAGCCTGACCGATCGAAGCTGACACGGCTCTGGTCACCCGAGTAACGGTGCCAATCAGGCGAGGCTGAGGAACGGTCCAAGGGGAGTGAGAATCGCTTTGGGTCCCAGGAACCTGGTCGAGATGAGCCCGGTCTTGACGCGCGAGAGGCTGGTCTTGAAGGACGTGAGCCTTGTCGCATAATGGGCGATCCATCCTTGAGGGGCGGGAACTTGTTTAGGTTCTCCAGTGTGGCAGGATTGGGGTTGGAGGCAGCAACCAGAGTGGCGCCTTCGGCGGTTTCGCGGTCCCCAAGAAGACGTCGGACCCGGTCGAGCATGGCAGATGGCACCTGGGCTTCTTCCACAGGGTTACCGGCACCAACGAAGACATCGCGCTCAACGGGCTCATCTTTATCTGGACTGGGCAGCTTAGGAGGGTCATTTTCAATTCCAGTTGGTAGATTCGGATCAGTGACAACAAGCGATTGTCTAACTTTTCTCGACGTTGGTGACATTTGACGTGGCTTTGGCGATATCGGCGGTGATGGTGCGCTTGGAAGCACGGGTGGCTGAGTGAAAGGGTTCTTCTCCTGGTGCGGACTCGCAGAAGGCAGTATTTCTGAAAAGTTACGAGGCTTGGTGGATCGAATCGTGCGTCTTGCAGTTTCAGGGGCAGAGTTGATGCGTTTGTGATGGCTCCCACTCAGCCTCGCTGCTGCACTGTGTCTACTCAATATGTCGGCCGCAGGCTGCAGCACGTGGCGGATAGACTCTTGGTGTGCTAGTGTGTGTGCCGAGCTGTCAATGGTCCTATGTCGCAGTGACAATGAAGGCGACATGATGCGATGCGATGATGAAATGTCCGACACAACACTGCTTCTGCTATTCCGGTCAGCAATGCTTGTCCTCTTGTGCACCAAACGATGGACCGGAGCGCTGTCGGCCTGCGACACAATGGAGCTGCGGTCCGAATGCGTGAGGGAGCCAACATCTGTCGAGGAGCTCAGGTCTCTCCTGTATGCCATGTTCTTGCCAGAGTGTCGCAGGGTTTGCTTCCTTTGGGGCGGCGTGACTATGACCTGGGCCGACACTACAGTCGAGGCTACTGACGCAGTCGACAGCCGCTTGCTGCTGGCCTCGCGCTGCTTTTCTGATGACATGCGCCTGTTTTCGGAGGGCCAGCCAATGGATTGCGCAAAGTTTTCGACGGATGGCGTAGTCGGGCTGCTGTGGCCGACTTGGACGCGTTTGCGCAGACTCGAGGCACGTCGGGCTCTGGTGGGAGAGGGTGAGGCGGTTTCGACAACGGTGACGGCGGGCTCGGGTGTTTTGCGAGGAGACTTTGATTGCGGCCTGCGCTTCTTCCGGACGGTAACATTGCGCATTAGCTCTGTGTTCCATTCGCGGTCTGGGATCTCGTCCATGGTCGGGGATGCCTGGTCGGGGGTTGTATCCACCGTACCCACATCTTTGGCTGTATCCACCTGTTTAGTAGGGGTAACGGGGAAGGAGGGAGCTTGCAGGGTAGTTGGGGTGACATCATTCTTGTCTTGTTCAAAAGCAAGACCGAGTCCGTGGTCTTCTTGGACGGTGCTGAGCCTGTCAATGGGTGGTGTTGCACAGGTGCTTTCTTCGCGGTCCGAGGAGATGGGCTCTTCTCTTGCCGTCTGGAACGAGGTGGCTCGAGACGAGGGATACGTATAGAGTGGCGGGCGCTCGAGGGTGGCGTTGGAGCCTTCAGAAACGTTTCTTCGCGGCGGACTTGGATCGGGTGTTGGTGGGCTTCTGGCATTGACGGGGGTGCTGAGGGACGACTTTTGTGATATAAGGGAATTTCTCACGCTGTCGGCATGGGGCGGCGGCGGCTGCTGCTGCTGCTGCTGCTCTGGGGCGGGAGAAGATTTGCCATCCTGCGAGGCCGTGGGTGGTGTAGGCGGGAGGCCGCTGTCTGCTCCATTCAGCCCTCCCGGCGAGGCGAGCAGGGTGCTGTCCTGGCTGCAGACGGTGGAATCGCTGTCGTCGGTGGACTGTGAGGCATACGAGTCGTCGCGCTCGAGGGATGCTGGAACTGGACGGGTTGGGTCACTGCGGCGCGGGAGCTGTTTGGACTGGCGGAGATTGGGAGCAGCGTTGAAGGCCGACTCGAGACGGGCATAGACGCCAGGCGCGGGTTCGGCCATGTCGGCGCGAGGATGATGGCGATGGTCGGTCGTCGTGTGCCTGGTGGTGGACCCTGGTGGCCGCTGCAAGGTGGCAGTTGGTCTGGCTTCAGGACGAGGCCATGGCGTCGGGGCGCAAGAGGGCAGGGGGGCTCGTGGTTACGTGTAACGGCGGCGGCGTCGGGAGGGGGCCAGCGGTGCCTGGCGGCTATGTAGGGGGCCGCGATGGCAGGGCGGTTGGTCGTGGGCTCTGTCGACGAGATGGTGTGGTGGTGACGCAGGTAGCCTGGAAGGTGCAGCGCCAAGGCCGGCGTTCACGATAGAGGAGAGCGGGCGCACAGCTGGGGGAGGGTGGACGGTGGACGGTGAGGCGGTGAGGCGGTGAGTGTGGTAGCGGCAGGCGTGGATGCCGTGGATGCCGATGGGGTTTTTATCGTCGTTGGCAATTGTCTCGTCGTGGCAGGGAAGCGGGGCGGACGACGAGGGAAGAATTGCAGCCAAGGGGGGTGTGGGCGAGGAAATGCAGGGCAGGGGAAGGGCAGGCAAGGGAGCTACTTACGCCTACGCCTACGCCTACGCCTACGCCTACTACGCCTATGCCTACCACGCTGTGCTGTGTCTGTGTCGCTGTGTGTCTGTGTGTCTGTGTGTCGATGCGCACACCGGTCTGGGCCTGCATGCCGTGTCATGCCATGCCATGCCATACCATGCCGTGCTGTGCTGTGCTGCGTGGCCCGCCCAGTCCCCGCTGCGACATGCTATACTTACTATACTTGCTACTGTCAAGCCGATGCAATCCCATTCCTCTCCTCTCTCTCCACGAGCGTGCGTCTGCTTGTCAATTGCTGCTCTCGGTGGCATGGTGCATACTCACTACGTCAATTCAACACTCCCTGTCGTTGGGCGTAGAGCGGCTGGGCGGGCGCTGACACCGTCAATGCCCCCAGCACCTCCGCACTCTCCTCATTCGCCTCAACCACGACGCCATTCTCTTCATCCCGACCATTCTGCGCCAGTTCCATGCATTCCCCCTCTTTCCCCTCGTCCGTCCTGCACACCCCCCTACGGCTGCCCGCATTCACCTTGAATCATGTGCTTTCACCTCCCAGTCCCATTCCAGGCCTTTCCCTCGCTCTTCTAGACTCGGAGCCATCGGGCATGCATACATAAGTACATGTATCCTCCCATGTCTATATGTATGTACAGCTGGCCACGGCCTGCATCTACCCACTCGACTCTCTTCGGTCCTTCACTGCACAAAACTCTGCAACAAGCTCCAGGCTCGTGCTTGTGTGGCGTTGCGCCATGGCAGCCACAGCATGATGCTGCTGCCACCAGTAAGCAATCAACATCCGGCATGGAAATTTCATCCAATACTAGTCGGCCAACTTGCATATTTCAACACTGTCTTTTCCACGTATTAGCCTTGTACTACACGACCGCATAAGCCCATACTCATCAACACCACTCCAGCTCAACCCACCCCCCATGGCCATGACAGCAAGGAGCGTCAGAATGCTGTAATGCGACCATCTATCTGTCATTGAAACCTCAATACCTCACTGTTACAATCTGCAAGGATCCGAGTGACGTCACGAGCAGCCAATGCCATATTCTCATCCTTACTTCGAGTCTTCATTACAGTGGATCCTAGCAGCCTCCAACATCAATATAGCAATGGCCCAGCCAAGCACTGCACACAACATCACACGCACATCTCGTTTCAGTTTTAGAATATTTTTCATTACATGATTCCAATATTTCTCCAAACATGCATGCCATCGCAGTCACCCAATACGGTCCAATATCTAATATAGAAGCAATCAATCTCCCAACCCCCTCAGACCCCCAAGGCCATGACATACTCGTCCGCGTCAAAGCCTGCTCTGTCAATCCAGTCGATACCAAAGTCCGAGCAGGAATCTATGATGACTACCCAGACTACTACGACCGCACCCCCAGTCTACCTCAAATCCTCGGCTTTGACGGCGCTGGCATAGTTGAGAGCGTAGGCTCCGAAGTCACCCATTTCAAGCCCGGCGATGAAGTCTACTATTCCGGCTCACCCATCCGCCAAGGAAGCAATGCAGAATTCCAGCTCGTAGATTCCCGAGCCGTCGCGCTCAAACCAGCAAGCTTAGACTGGGGCCAAGCCGCCGCCATGCCCCTAACCTGGATAACAGCCTACGAAGCCCTCGTCGAACGCATGGCGATCCAGCGCGGCGAAAACGCCGGCATCCTCATCATCAACGGTGCAGGCGGTGTCGGCAGCGTCGCCAGCCAGATCGCGCGGCATGTCCTTAATCTACCCGTTGTAGTCACCACGGCATCGCGAGACGAAACAGTCAAGTTTTCAAAAGATGTGGGAGGTGCTACACACACCATCAATCACCACGAGGATATTCCTACCGAGCTCGAGAAGCTCAACTTAGACGTACCAATTAAGTACGTATTCATTACCCACACGCCTACATCGGGCTACCTCGCCCCTGCAGCAAAAATATGCGTCCCTTTTGGCAAAGTCTGTTCGATTGTTCAGGACAAGGAGATACCCATGTATGCTACGGAGTTTATGGCGAAGAGTCTGACGTTTGTTTGGGCTCTGCTGGGTACGAAGCCGTATTATGGCGTTGATGTTGAAAGCCACGGTAGGATATTGAAGGATTTGGCAAAGATGCTAGATGAGGGAACGGTCAAGTGTCATGGTATGCAGAAACTTAAGCTGGATGAGGAGGGGGTGAGGAAGGCGCATGAGATTATTGAGGGGGGGAAGGCTGTTGGCAAGGTAGCGCTGGAATTTTGAGTGTGGATGGTTGTATGATCACTCATGTGTTAGCTGGTACGGTTAATTTGAAGTGATTAAACACGGTATCTTAGTCTACAAATTAGTGCAGTAGTTAAAGAGAGATTGGAGAAAGCTTCTTCGACACTAAAACGCGAAATCTCCTCTGCATCCCCAAAGTCGAAAAGGAAATGATTATGATGGCTGAGATGTTCTTTAGAAATCCAATATTCTTGTCAGTTTCATATATACGAGATGAACATCATAATGTAAAAACGGATTGTCACGAAGAAATATTCATACCCTTTTCCCTCGGTACTTTAAAATGTAAAGTCCTACGTCACCCCCCCCATGCCGTCTATCCCATTCGGGTAATCCTACCCGTCTCAACACCACTCAACCACACCACCCATCCATCCATCCGTCTCCAACCTACCCTACAATACCCTATCCCCTTCCACCCATCATGCCCATAAATGCAAAATCCTACATCATCGCCCCAACCCCTCGAATCCCAAACTCCCCCCACCCCCTCCTCCACTACCCAGGCCTCTTGAAAGAAACCGTCACATCCCCCACCTTCACCCCCACCCAACTCACAGATCTCTACGCCAAAAACGGGTGGCAAACCCAATGGATCGCAAAGTACGGTGCAGACATTCAATCTCATTATCATTCCACCACCCACGAAGCCATGACCGTCATCTCGGGTGCGGGCGCCACAATCCGCTTTGGGGTTGCCGATGCGCCAGATTGGAAGCCTGGTATGTACGCGCCGGGTGAAAGGGGTGAGCATGGCGAGGAAGGCGGGATTGAGATTGAAGCACGGATTGGCGATGTCTTCATCATTCCCGCGGGCGTGGCGCATAAGACGTTCGCCCCGCGACCAGAGTCGAGCGATTTGGCATTTCATCAGCCCCAAGACGTTGCTGAGGGTAGGGCAGCCGAGGTAAATGAAAAGACGGAGCAAGAGCGGAGGAGGTTTTTCGAGACGGTCCCGATTCGGGCGCAGTTTATGATGATGGGGGCGTATCCGTATGGTGGCGTCTGGGATTTTAGCGTTGGAGGGGAGAGGGGGAGAGAGCATGTGTGGACGGTGCCTGTGCCGGATAAGGATCCGGTGTTGGGGGATAGCAAGGAGGGGCTTGTAGGAGTTTGGAATCGGTCTGGGCTGGAGAAGTAGTGGGGGTAGAGGAACATGGAGATGTTCTAGGGGCCAGTGAAGAGTGAAGTATTCTTTTGAGTTTACCTCTTGTTCGGAGTATCGTGACGGTTTTCAACGGGATGCTGAATTCTTTTTATTACAATGCTGAACAAATTGTAAGGTCAAGAGTCTGAATCTCTCCCTTTTAATACTGAAATCTAATTCCTAGATTTTAATGACAAGCTTGGTAGTTAAGCTAAATTTCTCTTCGACTTTTAATCTATACCACTAAAGAGGCTTTCTTAATTTCTTCTTGTTTAACCACTGCGCCACTTCTAAGCTAAATATCCTGTATCTAGCTACTTTAGAGAACTACCGCATAACCAACCCAGTCAATTATCACAAAACGCACAATCAAACAGACTCTTAGCTACCCACAAAAGTCCACCCCACGACCTTCATCTTCAACATACTTATTCTATTGCTCCGATACAAATACCACTAGCACTGTTGCATATCTATTCTAAAATCAGTTTGGCTACTCCCATGTATCACTAAACGGCGGAGCTAGCACTTACGCAGTACCAGCGATGAAAAGCGACACCGTATTTGTCTTGCCCAGCATCGACAACATGGCAACCACGAGCACAGTTGCAAAAACAACAACCATCATACGACTCTTCTCTCCCTCTAGTAAGCTGCAGAGAAGAACCGGTGCAAGCAGGACAGCGACGACGATACACGCAACGAGAAAGCGGGTTATGGTCGCGCTGTGTGAGACGTTGAAGATGAAGATATTAGGGTCGCGGGAGATGCATCTTTTCGGACCCTGCACCGCCGTTTAGTAGTACTATACCAATGTCTTTGAGGGAAATTTAGGCGAAAAAAACAAAATGCGGCAACAAGCCGCACGCCACGATGCGAGATAAGTGGCCCACGAACCTTTTTAAACCGGTCAATGACGGATACAATGCAGTCCTCGATGCAGTACTCCAACGCTTCCACACCAGACTCCTTCTCCGGGCCCAGCGTCATCAGATCACGCTCCTGGGCCAAGTATTCGCGTTCGTTGCGACCGAGGCACGCAGTGTTGGCGATAAAGTTTCTCAGACTCTGGATGCTGCGGTTGGGTGCTTTGTCGAAAGCTAGAATGTCTTTTCCTCGTTTGACAAATGCATCTAAGTACACACACACACACACTATCCATCAGCGCTTCTGCCTCAAACTATACTGTCTCTCTCTCTCTCTCTCTTTCTCTCTCTTTGATAGGAAAAAGAAACAAGATAGATGGTTGTAATTACCGTAATCTGCTAATCTTGCGTCGATTTCAGACAACAAGGCAAGTCTTTTACTGTTTTGATCCAGCCGGCTGCAACTGAGGAATAGTGGGGCTTGCTCATCGTGATCGGTGGTTTCAAGCTGCTGCTCAAGGAAAGATATCTTGTCCTGCTTGAGTAGCAGGAGTCGGGCGCGTAGTGTGGAGAAACGACGGCAAATGTGGAAGCAGCTGTCTGCGGCGATAAGGGCGGAGAGTTGTGGGTAACCCAAACGGTAGTCTTCAACTAAGGGACAATTAGTGGGTGCTATTATGGGGCAAGGGTTGCTAGTGACAAGCGAAATACTTTGGCGTTCAGTCTGCTGCGAGGATGTTTTTGATTTGGAAGTAAGGAGGGCTTTTATACGGTTGAACAGGGAATAGTGCCGTTTCGGGCTTGCTATAGCAGGTGCAAATGCTGTAGATAATTAGCGAGACAAAAATAAGTAGTCGGGTATTTGTAGTTTCCTCCGTCGATAGGGCTGGCTAGCTCGATATCTGTAGCTGTACAGACTTGTGCCATGACTTGAAAGGTATTGTCCTAGAACAGTTTTTCCCAACTAGCACATTGTCCTGCGTAGGAGGAATCATCTGAAATTAAATTCCTGGATGGAATGATGCTTAGATGTATCTTTCTTGCATTGCTGTAGGGCAGCCACTAGAAGTGGAACACCTGGGCACTGTTAGCTAGAGCCTGCATGAATTTGCCTTGCCACGTCTATCTATTCAGCCTTTTGGCGTCATCAACCGGCTCATTCAGCCTCGCCGCTCCGTTCTTTCATTCTTCAATATTCATGGCCATTGTAGGCTCAGAGAAGGGATACCACTGTGTGGATAATTGACTAGGGTATCTTCCTTTCTCAGAGAGATTTCATACAATAGCAAGGCCTGCACGCAGCTACCTCGATGTATAGATGGCGCTTGAATGTGATGTAGTACAACATTCTCTAGCTTTTAGGCACTACTGATTACCCTCGTTACTCCTATTGGTCACTTATCGTCTAATCGATCGATTCTTTCGTCCAAATCTGCCTTGCGCATATTACCCCGCTCTCACTCCTGACCGGAATCAGAGTAGATGGCTTTTGCAGATTTCAGCTAGGCCGCTGCTGCTATTATATATTATCAGTGCGTGTATCATACCTACTCCTATAGACTTCCGCAAGAGTTGCCGCCTTACCTACTATCTATATAAGCTTTAGATATACATAATCATGAGTCTCCTCGAGGAGTAAGCGTACACTCATGCACCTGAAAACGCTTTAACGTTATATATAGGGATGATGTACTGCCTCAGTTTGTAGTTGATGACAAGCCCACACGCCCATGGATCAAACGGGGCACCAGCGTACGTACAACTAAAACTCATATCGAAAGAAATGGCTTTAACTCTTACAGAGTTCTCCATTTGAGCCTGGCGATCGGGTATTTATCAAATTATCTGAAACAGCAAAAGACGGGCCTTACCTTGTCGAAACCTTTGATGCTGGTACGGGACAATACACACTATGCCTCGATGATGGAAAAGGAACCACTGCTCTTGGTGGAAAGAAGTTTGCGGTGGAATCTCTTTTGCCTGGTTAATGGTTTCATTTCTCAAGCTCGCTCTATTCTATGCTCTACGAGAAGTTTTTACAATAAAGTCTTGAGTCGACCAATACTCGGTATTTCGCGACGGATTCCGATTTGAATCTCCCAGCTGATGAATCGAGTTTCGAATTCTCCTAGTGTACTCTGCCATGCTCGAGCGGGAGCCACTGCTGCTCCTGGTTAGCTTAGGAAGGAGCTGTGAAGCGAATGAGGTCGGCTGGCTAGTGATGAATATCTTGAGAACATCCTGGCAGGAAAGTATGTCTTGCACCTTGAATTCTTCTGGTATCTCCATCTCTAACTCGCATTCATCCACTTCGTGAGGTGGAATGACCATGAATCCTCCTTCTCCTCCGTCTGATAATACGTTCACAATTTCCCAACACGGAGTAAGGTTCAGGATTGCAAAATACAATGGCTCGCTAGACAAATTCTGCACACGTATACTGATGTGATCCAATTCACTGAGCTGCAGTATTCCGTTTTGACGAGCCGTGGAACTACCGTTGCTCTTAGCCGTTATTTGAAACTTTTTTACCCATTCCGCTGTTTCTGCACGATTCCGGATTGATTCAAAGTATTTGAATGCGCCAAGATGTTCCAGCGCGGCAACTACAGAGGCCATCGCATCAGTTTGGTCCTGCGGGACTATCGGTGTGCCTAGAACTGGCTCTAGCGAATCCCACTGTATGTGGTAATCCCCGTCTTTGTTTATCAAGTTGAACGCGGAACAGCCTCGCAACTCTGTGATCTCCGTTGTTATGAACGCTTTGCTTGAAATCGACTCGATCCACTGGTCACGGTTGTGCATGGTATCCGAAAGTCGTACCACGGCCTTTGTAAGCGCCGTGGATGTCAGGAGTTTCGCTTTCGCAACAGCGCCCGGTGTGTAATTCTTGGGGTTAATCACGTCCAGCTCGGATGTGAGACTATCTGTTTGAATTATTTTGGTCTTCTCTATTGGCGGTTGTCTCTGAAATGATCGAGCATCCTGAGATGAATAGAGACGGTACAAGGCGAACTCATCTCCGGCTACAAGTCCATGCGCTGCACCCGCAGCTAGTTGTAGGTTGTCAGCATTGGCCAGTTTGTACACGGGTATCAAGGCCACTTCTGACTCAGAATATGGTATCCCAAAGAAGGTAAAATTTTCGTTTCCGTATCGCATTGGGACCTGGCTGAGACAGCGCACGTGGAATTCAGTGCGGATTAGGTCGTACAGGGAGCGATACGTGACCTCTATGCCCTTCTTCAATAGGGTTTCAAGGGCGTTGACAAGGATGAATGTCAACATGCCATACTTCCGGTCCCCAACTTGGACCTCTTTGTTCTCCTCTTGAGGGCCACACGCGGCAAGGACCACATAGCCTTCTGGGTGAGTGAGCCATTTAGACTGAATTCGCGCGCCGCGAAGCCCATCGCCTACAAACTGGTTGCCTAAATGAACAGTAGCTCTGGGATTCAATCTTGGATCGTAGGGTACCGCGCGAAGGGAATCCCAGCCGTGTTTGGAGCGAGCGACACTTCCAGCAAAGCAGCAGTCGAGGACTAACGAGACTAGAACACCCTTGGTGACCATGCGATTGAGAATTCCTGCAAGCTCTTCACCCCGGAGATAGTATTCCCCGCCTGTGTTACTGAATAAAACCAGCGCAAGGTGGCCGTGTGCGCGCGAAGCAGATTCTGGGTCTGGAATGGTTGTCCCATGGCCAGAAAAGTGGATGTATACAGCATCTCCCACCGTTGATTCGTCCAATATAATCTCAAGGCTTGAAATCACATTTTCGCGTGTCGGCCATAGTTTGGGATCTTCTGCGGGTGCTCCCCGTGTTGGACCTGGCCCTTTGCTGGATGTAAGCGTTGTAATTTTCGCAGTCGGACGAGACTTTTTGATGAATTGGTGAACAAACTCAACATCAGGAACGGAGCCCAGTAAATCGTTTTGTCCCGGGATGTTGTAGTAATTTACTCCAATAAGAAGTGCCTTGTATGCCATTTTTCATGTTCAAGCGCAAGGCGCCCTGGTGATATGAGTTCTATGCTATATGAAAAGGCGTCAGGCCTGTACATGTAACATAAATCCAGAGTTCTCTGGCATCGACGCCCATAGGCGATTGCTGCCGGTATGCGGAAAATGGCTAATCTCCATGCGTCTACAATTATCGTAATCTCACAAGCGTTGCCTTCATTTTCTGACCGGTCATGCTGTGCAACATCGTGGGAGGACTCTCCAAGTAAGCAATTTACGTGGCGCATTGTGATTTGTCCAATGTTATCAAACATCCATTTCTGTTTGCAATCTTTATCCTTATCGCCGTGCATCGTTTCAAGCCATACCCAGCAATCTGTTTGTTGGCTTCATCGTTATCCACACCTCCTCAATAACCACTCCAGCCGAAAACACTTGAGAAGATCTCCGCTCAAACTAAGAAGATGGAACGAAATGGAACTTGACAACGAAATGCCCAGAGATAGAGTTCTCGCCGAAAGAGCTTGTAAGAAGCCAGCTAGTCCAGCCGTCGAAGCCGACATTGGATCATTATCACTGGAAAGCTCCCTGCAACAAAGTGAAAACGATCTTGTGCTCTTAAGAAGACTAATCAAAGCTCCTCGACGACCCCTACCCTCACAGTTGAGTGTGAGCTTGGATGAGACAATTCAAATATGGAGAAGCAGAGCTGCATCACGAACTTTGCCACCAGAGACTCGATCGCATATACTGTTGGTAATAGGGATGAGTCTGAGCATTCGCAATATATTACAAAGGGAGCAGGATATCGAACCAAGTACAGAAGATGTGGTACAAGCTATCAAAGTATTCGTGGAATGCTTGATGATATCCAACCGGCAAGATTATGGAGGAATATCTGCACGGTTTAGGCATCTTGCCCGAGAGCTAGAGGCACTGCTTGACAGGCCCCATGATAGAGGGCTGGTTGAACAGATCGTCGAACCACTGCGTACACTTCAGATCGCGCTACCAGAACTAGAAAAAAGTCAACGGTGGCATGTCATGTTATCCAGTATTCACATTACTCGATATCTAGACAGTGATCTCGAAGCAACTGATAGTTTGGATGATGCCATACAGGGATTTGATCATTGGCAAAACAATTTTCCCAACGACCCCATGGTCGTGTCCTGGTACCTCGACCTTATAGAACGTCACGCCGCCAAATTCCTGGCTACTGAAAACATCGAAATTGTAGATCGGCTCATAAAGATTGTTTCTTTCATAAGGTTCCCATCAGGACAAGGTCTAGAGGACGAGGTATTAGCTAAAAAGCTAGGAGAGGTTTTTATCAAGGCCTTACAGCGCTTCTATAAGCAGAATGCAGACTTCCGAGATCTTCATCGAGCAGTCAGAATCTATGATGAGTTCAAGAACTATATGGCCATCAAAGATCCGTGGATGCCAGCTTTTTTGTGGTGCGGTTTGAGTGACGCAAGTGGAACTTGGGGCGATGCAGATCGTGCATATCAGCTTGTGGAGGTAGCCATGAAAGAGCATCCACCGAATGTTCAATGCCTTACAGGTTCCACTTGCCTTTGCATCAACACGCTATTCGCAGTTCAGAACCTTAAGTACCGTCGTACCAAAGACTCTGCACTATTAGACGAGAGCATTGCCAAAGCAAAAACACTTTTAGCTGAGGCCGTGGACAATGCTAAGGCCTGGTCATACGTAACATTGCATTTAGCAGATTTACATACGGCTAGAGGAAAATCGAAGATGGAAAACTCGGATCGAAAAGGAGCAGAAGAGGATCTTCGACAAGCCATGGTCCTGGCAGAGGCACACATGGCAAAAAACCCTGGAGATTCCAGAACTGCAAGCAGCGTTGCAAACATCTGTATAACTTTATTTGATGTCACAAAAGAGTGGTCTTTTATCGATAAGGCTATCATCAACTCAGTAGCGAAATGCGATCGCTCTGATTCTCAAGATAAGCCGCAATTTTCCGGCGATTGTTACGATATTGGATATTTACTCTTGCAAAGAAATAGGGCCCTCCATGATCCCAAAGACAGAGAAGAAGCTCTTGATATTCTCAGGCGTGGTTATCAATACACGAGAGGAAACCTGGAAATGCGTATATTCTGCGCTCACGAGGCTGCTCAGGCTATGGAGGAGGAATCGCGTTGGGTAGAAGCTAGCTCAGTTTATCGACTGACGATGGAGCTGATACAGTCCTTCGAGCTCCAACACATGAAAAATGCTGACAAGCAAAGGAAGGTATCCCAGTTTAGCCTCGCAGCAACCTCTGGAGCAGCAGTTGTGCTGAACGCTGGAGGCTCGGCTGCGGAAGCTCTCTGCCTGCTAGAGTCTGGACGAGACCTATTGGCAAGCTCTCTGAGGGAGTTACGTGGCGACATCTCTCAACTCCAGGATTCCTATCCAGTTTTAGCAAAAGATTTCGTCATTCTTCGAGAAGTGATCGATGTATCGCCTAATAAACAAACAACCGTCGCCGCCACTCCCACCGAAAGTGTTCCAGCACTTTACAAAATAGACAGGCAATATGCGGTGAATGAATTTCGAAATCTTATTCATGAAATCAGAAAGCTTCCGGACTTCACTGATTTCCTTGCCACGCCCACCGTCAATGAACTCATGTCTGGAGCACGGAATGGCTCGGTCGTTGTACTCAACTGGAGCCAGTCGAGATGCGACGCAATACTCGTCACCGTTGATGAAATATCACATATTCGTCTTCCTGTCAAGGGAATGCATGTCGTAAGGAAGGTCAAACAGTTACGAGCGTCTGGCGTCTCCTTCGAACTGTTGAAATGGCTATGGGATATGGTCGTCTCTCCAGTGCTCAAAGAGCTTGGATACGACAAGGCTCCTCCTAACGGAAAATATCCACGAGTCTGGTGGATACCCACGGGATATTTTAGCCTTCTTCCAATACATGCCGCCGGTGTGCATGATGATGGCTCACTCAATACATCGATGGACAGAGTCATGTCGTCCTACGCTACTTCATTCAAATCTCTTCTTAATAGAAGGCAACATACCAGAACAAACCAAGAGTCGGGCGGCTCAACAGACATCACACATGCAGCACTAGTATCCATGAGCACGACTCCAGGGCTTGGGCAAAACCATGATCTCCCTTTCGCCGAAGAAGAGATACGAGTGGTGAAGGGGCTGATGATGTCACTCAAAATCGCGGTTGCTGAACCATCACCTAACCGTCTCGAGGTCTTGGGCGAACTTCGCCGCAGTCAAATCTTACATTTTGCAGGACATGGAGGCCCTAATGATAAAGACTTGTCGGCCAGCTCTATTCTCCTAAGAGACTGGGAGACCAATCCTCTTACCACTGAAGATGTTCGCTCAACATCTCTGGCCGACTCACCACAATTTCTCGCATACCTTTCTGCATGCTCAACTGGCCCAAACAACAATGCAAGTGCTCTACTTGCAGACGAAAACATTCACCTCATCAGTAGTTTCACATTAGCTGGATTTCGTCACGTGGTTGGGACACTCTGGGATGTGCAGGACGAATACTGCGTTGATGTTGCAAGAATTTTCTATCAGACATTGAAAGATGAAGGGATCTCAGACGACGCGGTGTGTCTGGGTCTTCATAGGGCAACGATGACTCTGAGGAACAGGACTATTGGCACACTTGTCAAAGTGGACTCATCTTTGACAAAGACGAGTGTGGAGACTACCAACGTAAGGGTTCGAGTATCGTTTGGTGTCAGTGACTGATTAGATTTAGGCCACAAACATGGATGTCTCACAAACACTTAACGAAACTTCAACAGATCTAGGTGATGACAATAAGGCTTGTATTGTCTCAAACGTGCGCACAGCTAAACTAGTTAATAGACTAGCAAAGCAGGAGACTAGATTGCACCCGCGGTATTGGGCCCCGTATGTGCATTTTGGATCATAGTACAATTATTGCCTAGTAATTCCTTTGGATATCACTTGGAGTAGGATTGGAAACTACTAATTTGAACCTCTTACTTTAATTCTTATAAACGGACCTATGACCAAGACAAATCTCAAATGAAAAGGGCCTCAAGAACACCTTATGTCGGCCGCCTTCAATAGTTCACTTCGCACCAGCACTACTCTGTGCCCCCCGATGTACCATCTTTCTCTTTCGCTCCACCGCCGGATCCAGAAAAGGTGACGGCGTAAGTAAAGGATTGTACAAAACCACTATAGTCACTCCATTAACACATGTGCACCAATCAGCATCTAGTCATATGTGCCAATATACCTTTTGCTTTGCGCGGCTCAGTGTTAAATTCTACTTCATCCCGCCGCGCAGCCGTGTTTTGCACTGACGTTGACGTCAGGGGCGTGGTAGCTTTCTTTAAGGGATGCTTTGGGAGGAGTGGGTGAGGCATTGGGCTCTGAACGCGGCTTCTTTTACATGTGTATACGTGTGCTTTAAGGATAGCGTGCGGAATCTCGGATAGCAACAGGGGCAGGGACTGCGGCCCGCTGCGTTTTTGGGATCCGGGATACCGGTACAACGATCGAGTTTATGTTTTTGGGTGACGATGCTAAACGCGTAGAGTATGTAGCACAAGATTGATTGACAGGTGGAGCCGCGGGTACGCGCCGAGAGTTAGTCAAGGCCGCTAGACCGGAATAGGGTGGGTCCATAGTTCATCAGATGGTCATGATGATGTAAAGATTTGGACATGCCCAAAATCTTATATTTTAGGATGGATGACAAGAGAGCATAATCGGAGTTCCGATAGGGATTCAATGCGGGGGGACAAAAAAGGATGATCAGAGTTTCGACAGTGACTCCATTGTTTGTGATATTATTCTCATAAGTAATATTCCAATCCTCTCCGCTCGAAGTCATGGCGGTATCTAAAACCCGCTCTTCTCGTTCTTCTCGTCGCGTACGCTCAAAGTATCGACATTCTCGGCGTCGCCAATCTCCCTGCCGCCCATAAAGTTGCTCTCCTTCATGTTGTTTAGTGCGTCTTCCTGCTTGTCGGCCTTGCGGAAAGTCATCCAAAAACCAATACCACCACACAAGGCAACAACAGCGACGGAACCGTAGTTCCATACCAGCAGAGGATCTTCAGATAGACTGACAAAAGCCTGTCCCAGCGCGGCGGAAACTGCAGAAGTGGAGAGAGCGATAGCCTGGATGGTTGACTTCATGTTGCTGGGGGCCTTAGTGTACGCGTACTCGAGCTTGGTGATGGATGCCATGATCTCAGAAAAGCCAATCAGACCGTATGGTACGACCTGGACCCAGACGGTGATGTCGGCGTTGCAGTCCTTGCGTGTCTTACTGAGAGCGTTGATGTTGTCTCCACATGGTGACATCTTGTAGATGTAGTGCTGTGTAACACAAGCGGATACCATAGCGAAGGAACTAAGTGCGAAACCAGCCGTAATCTTCTTGATAGGTGAGAAAACAATGCCTGCCTTCTGTAGACCGGGGTAGATAACGAAGTCCATGATCGGAATCAGGATGATGATGAATAGGGGGTTCAGCTTTGAGATGATGTCGTTTGGGACGTTACCCAAATTCATCGTGTTTGCCTGAGAAACAAGGTTTCCCGTCATCTGATTGTACGCTAGCCAATACAGCGGAAACCAGACGAAAACTTTACAAGCGAGAATTCCTCTCTTTACTTCGTCAACCCAAGCATCATCGAACGTCATCCAATCAGGGACGGGATGGTTGTTGCGACGAAGAACGGATGGTTTGATCCTCTCCCAGAAATCATCGTCTTTGAACGTGTTCTTACGAGGAGAATTCTTAATACCGAATCTGATAAGCTTAAAAGCTTTGCCCATGACGGATCCTGTAGGTGGCGCAAGCTTGTAGTGCTTCTTCATCGCGATTAGGATAATTGGGCAAAGGAGGTAGCAGATCGTGGGAAGTGTATATGCTCTGTGATCGCAGTTAGTGGATGTATAATGAGTTACAAAGAAGAGGGAACATACAGGTAGAAGGAGTGGAAGTGCTCCGTGTAGACCATTGCAATGGATCCAGTGATAGAACCACAGTTGATGAGGAAGTAAAAGTAAAGATAGATGCGTGCCGAGGTCACCGCAGGGCAGACAATTTCCTTCTTTCCGTTCTTGCGAACACGAACATAGGCCTTCTGATTCTTGTATTGCTCTGCGATTAGGGGCGAGATATTGCTCTTGAACCCACCAGTGCCGACGCCCATGATTACGAGACCAACTGAAAAAATAGAAATGGCGACTTTGGGCTTTACAATGACCGGGGGAATTGCAGATAGGATGAGGACGATGTGACCGATGATAGCAATGATGTTGGAGTACTGGATGGTTTTGTAGCGTCCCCAGTACTCATCAGCAAGCCAGGCACCTCCAAGAGGTGTGATGTAAGACCAAAACTGGTTGAACATAGTCAGTCCCGTACTGGCACGCTGACCCATATCAAGCGCTCCTGTAAGGAGTTAGTAAAGCAATTCATTTGCTACCATTAAGTTCCACTTTACCAGAACCAGGCTTCTTGAGAAACCCAGCACCCGTAACCGAACCCGGGGGCAAGGGCTTCTGGATGAAATCTAGCAGTTGTAGTTAGCAAAAATTGCAATTAATGGACAGTACGTGACTTGGTTCATGCTTACTGACGAAGACAGCGCTGGTGCCGTAGTAACTGAAGCGCTCGACAAACTCGACAACAGCTACAGTCCAAGCTTGCCATGGGATCTTGCCAGCGACCCTGGGGAGAGTGGCCCATTCTTCTTCAGTAGGGTACGGAAAGGCATTGGCGCCGCTTGACACAGAATCCGTATCGAAAGCGATGGGATCAGTCGTCATGGTCGCTCCCTTGGTGATCTCAAGAGACGCCTTGACATCGGTAGTGGTCGCCATTGCGCCGTGAGACGGACCCGTGGCTGGTCTGCAAAAGCAAAAGTGCAAAAGCGCGAGACTCGCAGAAGTGAAGTAACACAACGAGCGGTAGACCTAGAGTTGAGGGATGGGTACATGTGCTCTTTCATATAGCAACAAGCGAAACTGCACCTCGGAGCATTAGACCAGACTTTTGCATGGGTGGCACGCGACAATCGAGCATTCCACTATGGAACTCGCCTCCTGCTCACATCTAGGCCGTGTTATCATAGCCATTGCGTCCAGACACAGTACCCATGACCCACAGCAGCTCGGCTAGTCCGGTCGAAGGATTCTGGCGCAAACTATCAGGCATGCTGCCGCGGTTAAGCGCATTGTTGGAGGCTTCCAAGCCCGTTGTAAGACGCTTCATGAAGATAAGATAGGAATGAGGGTCGGCGCTGGGCGTTGGATTGGCGCGGCGGAAGGGTTCAAAGAAGACATGCCAAGTGGTGCTAAACAAGAAAAAGATAACGCAAGTCAAAGCTTCTGCGAGGCTCCGTAGTGCCAAGGTGTTCCCCGTTTCTTGCTCTTGTCACCTACTGATTGCGCATTAGCCTCCCCAAGGTACCGTTCACAAGACCATTGACTGGACCAAAGAACACTTTATCCATGCGGGCCAAGGGCTTGGTCTTGGGGCGGTTGGGATAAGTGTTTTGTTATTACATGCCTCCTTTTACAAACGAACACGCGCGGCCTGGTTATCAATAAGGCGTAGTTGGGATGGTGTCTCCTTGGAGGGTGAAGAAGCGGCGGTAAATGGTCAATTGAAATAAAGGTGCGATGGGTGGGGCACAGCGCTGTGTGGGGATCGAGAATAGAACGTCCACCGAACTCCCACCAACCCGGATTTCAGACTCCAATTTCGTCAGAGAAATGCGGGATGTACATTTGGACACAATTCCGTGTCAAGAGTCGTAATAAGTAAATATGGACAGGAGACAGTCTATTTAAAGAGGAGTACTCAATAAATAAAGACAAATTATGTCTTAGTAGATAGCAAACAGCAAATAATAAATAACAAACGGCAAAGAGTCAACAGTAAAGGATGAAACGGTCAAATAGTTGTGGCAATCTCAAGGCATGCTAAAGCCTCTACGCTGTTGACTTCGGCTCACAGATACACCAACAACTCCCGAGTTCGTATCTGTCAACAACTAATAACTTCACGATGATAGGTGGATCAAAATAGCCACATCGACCAAGAGACTACCAACTGTCCGATTACCAGATGCACAATCATCAGCCTTATCCCAACTGACAGGATCATGGATCGCGTGCTCGGATAGGTCATGTTCCACAAGTGCTGCAATATATGCAATGGGACAATCCATGACTGCAGCCTTTCCATTACTAGGATGCACATCCTTTCCCGCATTGTTCTCCATAGCCCCAGTGTCATGGTACAGGCCTTGCGTTGTTCTAGTATTCTAGAATAGTGTCACATGCAGAAAGCTCGTACCCTACTTTGTGTGGCCGGGACCAGGTTGACAGATCAGTTCATTCCGAACTGAATCGTTATATTCACGCTTGATAGGCTCCGTACTTGAATTTTTTTATAATAGTGTCGTCAAAAGTTCGATTCACAAAGCTTGCATGATAGTAGCCTCATTGGAGTCTAATGTAGACTACAAGAGCGTAGGTAAAGAAACTTTGTCTGGCTAAAAACCAAAAACATCATACCTAAATGGAAACGTGAAAATACGACCATAGTCACAAACTCAATGACAACTTGACCATTGCACATTTTCTTTCGGCTAAAGAATATAATTCGCTGAAAAGATTATAATACACTATGCACATTTTGTCCCTGATTCATCGGCCCCTCCTACAAATGTTTTCATCCACAAGTGCTAGTAAACGCCCTTGGACCTCAAAACGCCCCCAAAAAGACACAACATGATGTGATCTGATTACGCTCATCCTCGTTTTTTTCTTCTCATCCATCGTCCCTCCAACCACTACCTATTCCCACCATTTACTCAAACTGGTTCTCCCGATCAACCCAAACATCCTCAAGCTCCGCAAAGTTATGGAAATGCAACGGCCTATGCACAGGGTCGTAGAAGCGAACGGGGGTATCAAGACGCACATGCACAGGCTTCTTCTCGACAGAACCAAATGCACTGCCCATGAAGCTGTAGTTCCAGATACCATTGTCAGGAACCAGGAAGTATCCGCGGATCTTGTCAGACAGTAGCAACTGGCACTTCTCACCGAAGCCGGTGCTGAAGCCGGCGGGGTTGTCGGACATTGTATCCTTGTTCTCGGCGCCCCACTTGTAGCCGTTGGGTGTGAGGGCCCACGCGGCGAGGGAGACGGAACCGGGGGTAAAGGACACGGTCATGGAAACAGTCTTCTTATCCCAGCTAGCGTGCTGGTTCATCAGACGAGCATGCTGGGTAACGTCGCTGGCTTGCATGTACGGCGGCTCGTTTCCGCTGACGGTGTGGATTATTCCCAGCGGCTCTAGGTTATCCAGATACTCGTGTCTCGGTAGCTCCTTTGGCAGCTGCACGTCACGTGTGTTGCCAACTTGCGGGATCATCACAATGGTGCAAATCTCCTTCACCTGGTCATTGTCAGGAGGCGACTTGCCATAGAGGTAGCCCGCAACTTGAACGCGAAGATCGGCAATGGTGATGAATCGCTTGAGTACGTTCTTTGGCATGACATAGGTGAAGTGGCCTTCTTCCTTGACGTCTTCAGAGTTGATGTAGATGTTGTTGGCACGAGTACGCAGGTTGGATGTGGCAACAGCCCTGGTACGCCACTCTGTCTTGGAGGCGAAGGAAGCCTGTTCATACTGCGAAGTTGTTGTAACAACCATCTCCTCACCGTGGATGTTCTGCGTCTTCGTAGTGACGGCAGTCAGTTGCTGCTGCTCCTCTTGCTGCTTGTCGATCTCGGCAGCTTGTTGACGTTGCATTGAGGGTGCTGAAATCTCCATACCCAAGATAATATCACGCACTTCGCTGCTGGTGAGTGATGAAGTGTTAACATTATTCTTCTTGCCGTAGTCGAGCAGGATGAGATCACGAAGTTGCACTTCAACCTTGATCCAGTCCTCGTCCGTTAGCGAAGGCCAGATGTGATGCTCCTGGGTGATGACCGTCTTGTCAGGTCGCAAGAGCAGCTTAGTCTTGTCTTGGTTGACATGAAGCGCGCGGAGGATCAAGATCAATCTCGAGAAAGCAGTGTATGACGAAATCGTCTTCAGCCACTCATCATACAAGTTGAAAAGCACCATCTGAGGCCCGGTGGCTCGCAAGATCATATCACCAAGCTTCTCCACCTTCATGGCAGCTTGGAATGGTAACTGCAGCTCTGAGGCGCGGATGGAGATGTTGGGAAAGTCAAGCAAGTGCACCTCCAGAGGATCGAGCAGACCCTTACGAGTGACAATCAGCTGCTTCGGCTGCTCTTCAACAGGCAATGATCGGATGAGAGCTGCAACTTCTTCGGCAGTCTTCCACTTGGCTAATTGACCAAGACGCTTCTGACCGGCCCAGACACTTGTGTGAATGATCTTCAAGAACAGCTGGCCAGTGCGAGGATTGAAAATGAAGATGGCGCCGTTAATGGGCTTAGTCGTCAAGTTACCCTCAAAGGTCTTATGGATCGTCACACGGTATACGTTGGTATCATCAATGAACAGCTGGATCTGATTGCTGAACAGCTCCGAGTAGTTCTGAGAGTTGAGGAATTCTTGAGAACTTTCCGAAGCGTACAACTGGAGACCCTTCCTGATACGCTCTCGAAGAACATAGAGAGCTGGGTTGGCCTTCATGATCTTGGCCATTGCTTGCTGAACAAGCTGCTTGAGTCCAGGGAAGTACTGTCCGTAAGCAGAGTAAAGATTGTATGCCAGATCAATACCGATCATGAGACCGGTAGCGGAAGGATAAATACTCATGCTGTCTTGGGTGTAGTCGAGATACTTTGCGCGCACATATCGTTCAATGTCGTGCGAATCGTAGTCACCATATCGTAGCTGAACATCAATCCAGAACTTGTTGGTGGTCGTCGCGCTCATGGTGTCCTTAGTGTCGTACAACATGGACGGTGGAGAAACGCTCCACTTGTGGCTCGCAAAAAGTAGGATATCGGCACAGGAGCTGTTCATCTTGTACGACTTACGAGGATGGATCGTCTCCTTCTGCACGGTCTCGATACCAAGGGCTTCAAGTTCCTGATCAAAGACTTGGCACAAATCCATAACCACCGACTCATGAATTTTCTGCCACAAATGGGCTCGGAAGATTTGGATCAGCGAGATTTTAAGAGTAGGGATCTTGCCGTGCAAGAAGATGCCCGTAAGATCAAGCTGCACCTGGAAACCAACATAGACGTTTGCGCGGTTTATGGTGGGAGACCACCACAAAGTGAAGCGACGGTTTGGAATCTGGTTCAAACCCGAACGCTGAGCATTCGTGAGCTTCTTGAATTTCATCGATTCTTCGAAGCCTGAAGCCTTCTCCCAAAAGAGGCCTTCCCAGGATGGAAAAGCAGTTGCCTTGAAGAGTGTATGTTCCAAAATAGTTTCTACACCACCCAACGCTTGGATACAGTCCGAACGATACTGGTTCAAATTCCACAGTTTTCCATCGTGTCTTTGGCTCGTCCACCAGAAAGGATTGCTCTTCATGTGCTGATAGATCTTAAATTCGGTCCTGGCGCGGAAACCCTTGTCAAAACTGAGCGTACTACGATCTTTTTGGAACAACGTGTTGATACGAGGAAGACCACGGTCCCAGCTGTCTTCCAAGTCCTCAAGAGTCAGTCGTCGGTTTTGTTGTTGTGCTTCTTGACGCTTCTGTGAGTATTCCATCCAAACGCGCTGCGAATCGACAAATTCTGACTCCCACGGAATGATGTATCGGAAGATGTTCGGAATGAGCGTCTCTTCATCATGAGACATACCCGCACGGTAGTGTGTGACTCCGGTATCGGTCTGCTTGGACCATCGCTTGTCACTTGTGGGAATAAGAATATGTGAGCCAGATATCATACCCAAACCACCCAACTCCTTGGGTGTGTAAAACACGGCAGGAGGGAAACGCGATGGCATCTTTGAATTTAATCCAATCTTGACACGAGTTTGGATCTTGGTCTCACACTTGACGATGGTGTCGAGCAAGTTGACGGTTGATACTGCAGCTTCACGGTAGTACGTAAAGAGCGCAATAAGCGTTGTATTCCACTTATTGGCAATCTTCGTAAAGGTGGTGGATCCTGAAGACATAAGAATCTGTCGGATGCGGTTGTTGAATTTCTGAATGTCTTCCTCCGTGACTTGCAAAAAGGCGTCGGCGGTGCGCTCTTTCGTAGAATTGTCGACAAGTGACCAGACACTGTCTTTGACAGGGAATTCGCCAGTCAAGTTTCGGATCTTGGGCAAGATGCGTACTTCAAAACCGTTCATGGAAAAGAGCAGGTTGGGGTTGTCGCGACTGTAGACACTGGCAAAGGTGTCATCCCATTCAATGGTCGTAACCGACCGCGGCAATCGGTTCTTGAGATCCCAGAAGACGGCACGACCAAGATTTACATCGTGACGCATCAATCGCATCCTGGAATCACGCGGCCAGCACTTCTTGTTCTTATAGCCGATGACATTCTCAAAGTTGGGATCGGGGTTCTCAGTTAGGAATCGCTGAATCAAGTCTCGTGACTCTTCGGCGGTGAACCTGAAGAAGACCCAGATGCGGTCAATGTACCTTGTGTAGAGGCGAATTGGGTGGCGGACCTCAGTCTCCTTGTCCTTGAACTGCAAGAAATCGTTGGGACTCTCAGGAGCGCCAGCGATTTCATTTGCACGCTGCAAGCCCAGCAGTAGAATATCTAAGACGAGACCATAGTACTGAAACACGAATCCAGAGAACTGCAGGCCGCGAATCATACCATAAGCGTTGACGTGGTTCATGTCTTTGTAGTTGAGTTGTACGTTGTTCTTGGCTGTGATGTAGTCTGCCAGGTTGTGGTCCATGATGAGACGCAACAGTCGGTTCAGCATTGTCAAATCAATCTTCTCGTAGACCTTTGATAGCTGAGTTTCGATCATGACGTTGCATTCGCCATCTTTGGTCTCCCAGACTTGATCAAGATTGTTGATACCCTGTGCCCATTTGTATGTCAAGAGAGGGGGAACTTCAGAGTCTGAAGGCTTGATCCAAGCAGGGAATAGGTGTCGCTGATCGGCTTGGTACCACAAGTATTGATCAAGATATGCGTCCGTGATTTTCTCCATTGGCTCAATATCGTATACAGGGTTGATACTGCTGTAGTTGTCGTTCATATCAATGCCGACTTCCTTGAACGCACGTTGTGTAAGCAGGAAGCGCTTAATCCTAGCTAGTGTTGTTCCAGGAGAGTCATATGCCTGCTCGATGAGTGCCAATTCTTCACGCTGACTCTGATTGAGACGACCCTTGACAGAGTAAGCTTCCCTCAAACGCTCCAACGCTAGAATCAAAATCTTGGTGTCGTGTTTGTATGAGACACTTGGGAAAGGAATCGGTTGGAACTTTCTGGCTTCGAGCCAATGTACCATGGTCGTGTAAATGGCAACAGCCTCCTCGGACGAAACGTAAGGACCGTCCTTCATGTAGTTGTGCTGGCGCTCCTGTTCGGCCTTGAGCCACAAACGAGTCAATCGTCCCAGGTTCTTTTTAGCAACAGTCTTATCAACAGTGGCACCCCGTCGAATGCGCTCGCGATTGTAATGGGCGACTGAGATCCACCAATCGGCCTTGCTCTTGACGTAGCGCAATATGATGTTTTCGATAGGCGCTGGCAAACCAGGCACCTTCCAAGGAATGTTGCTCTTCCAGCAGCGCCATGCTTCCGAAAGATGTTGCAAGACAGTGTTGACCTTATTCTGCTTGATTCCCTCAGGCATCATGTCCATGAGATCGCTCATGACGGCTGCACGGAGCTCGAGATCAAAGTGCGATTCTACTCGCTGCTTGGTGACAGTCTTTGCGACACCCTTGCTGTGTCTGCCCTCAAACTGACGTGAAAGCAAGTTGCCTAGCCAACGCTCGAGCAGAGGGATGATACCTCGCATAAAGAACAACCAGACTCTCCAGGCGGGAGCCCAGAAACCGCATCCAGGACCTTTGCCCACAGGGCCAGAGTTAAATCGGTAGTAAATCAAATGCTTCAGATCCTTGCAGGATCGGATTTGGTGCATCAGCTTGTACTTGTAACGGTACATACCAGTCAGTTGACCGACGTGGTTGAAAGCATATAGGATACCATCGGCAAGCTGAAAGGCATCAATGTTGCCTAGACGATACTGCACTTGAGCATCAACGATGAGCTTCGTCAATCTCAAGATTTCACGCATTAGATGAAAAGCATTTCCGAAACGTGACTTCTTTCTCTCCTTGGTGGTGAGAGTTTTGACTGGCTTCAAATTGAAGTTGTAGTCAAGATGCAGATATGTCAAGTTCTTGCGGTGAATGAGCAGATTCAACATATTGTAACCCTGTCGACACACCTGCAGACCGGCCTCGACCCAGTCAATCTTGGTCTGCTGAAAGAACTTGGTGCTCTTCAATGTCCTCATAAGGTTTTGCTTATTTTGTGCTTGAGGTGGTTTCTTGTGTAGTTCGTTGAGAACATATGTCTTCAGCAACTTCTGGTAAGAGACCCTGACTTTGACTGGCTGGCCCGCAGGTACGTGTTCCAGGTACCATTGCTTGACCAAGGGAACATCCTGCGCCCTGACCATGCGACCTGATCGCTTGTCAAACGGATGAGGCGCCCACCAAAGCGCAATGGCGGAAGCAGTATCTGGTGTAGAAAGATCCTCATCAGCCATGAATGGCTCCACGTCCTCGGGCATCTGGAAATCGTCCTCGTCATCCTCATCGGCATCCCCGAAAACCATGTCCTCGTGGCTTACGGCCAAGTTCTTCGGAGCAACAGCTCTGGAAGAAATTGGGTTGATTCCAGGATCGAAATAGAAGGCTGGCAGATCCGGATCCTCTGCGCGGACGTAGACAACCTGCGGATACGAGTACCAAGCCAGCTTGACACTTCGAGGTAGCGAGTTGTAAAGATATGGGTATGATACGCGATATTCGGTTCGGATGGGGGATCGGAAGATGATGCGGTCGATTGCGTTGAACTCGCCAAAATCTTCGTCGTTCGGGTCAATGTCCTTATATAGGGGCTCAAAGCGAGGACCTCCGGGTATCGCAACATTGAGGGCTTTTGCAGTCTGGAAACTGTCTAGATCAAACATGTGGAAGTAGTTCTTGTCAACGATGTCGCTGAGAAGCTGTTTGCTTAAGCGATATAGTGTCGCCATCTGTGGGAGATCCAAATTCCAAGTCTCGTAACTAGGACCATTCACATGTGGAGTGTCGAGAAGTGGGCGGTGGTCATAAAACCATTGATACACAGGGCTATCCTCGTCCTCATCGAGTTCCAACTGGATGGGCTCCAAAGGCTCCACATCCTCAATGTTCTCTGAGTAAGACAGAGGAGGCTCTTCATCATCAAATGGTGGGAAACGCATTCGCTTGAAATGTCGGCGATCGCTCTTCTCCTTCCTCATAGCCAGCCACATGGCAGCCCATTGCGCGTGGAACACGGGCTCAATCACACGAGGGACTTCATTCACTAGCGTCAAGCACCCATTGGTGTGGTAGAGGACTTTTACATCACGTCTACTTTCCCAGGGCATAGGCATATTCTCGAGGAGCTTCAGAACAGCATGTGGCATGAACTTTAGCGCACCGAGATAGCTTCGCTTGTCCGAAGTGAACTTCTTCTGAGATACATCGCCAATATCCCTGAAGACCTTGCGCAGATGTTCTGGGGGGAGATCCGCCTTCTGCGTCTCCACAAAGCCAGCCTTGCGCTTTTCGCCGAACCTCTGACGCTGTTGTCTAAGCCAGTCCTTCTTCTTCTGCGCGAACTTGGTGATTTGCGGGTCGACTGGCGGGCGCATACCGGGAGGTCCAACGGTACCAGGTGGGCCTGGAGGGCCTGGAGGGGGCGGTGGAGGAGGTGGCGGCGCATATCCAGAACCTGGAGGACCTGGGGGAGGAGGACCCGGTGGAGGTGGCGGTGGAGGCGGCGGAGGGAAATCCATCTTGATTACTGTAGGGTATAAAAGGCTGTTATTGTCAGATAGAGCTTCTGGGCGCGACTGGAACGGATTTGCGCTGAGAGTCTCGGGGGTGAAAGGATGACAACTAGGTCTCCAGCAGGTCCCTTCTATATTTGGCGAACACCGTAAAATAAGGAACGAGAAAGTGGCCGACCTTTAAGAAAACGACTCTGGTGCAGTACTGCACTGCACGAGTCGACTGAGCACAGGTCGCGACAAGCTTAGGAGTCTATTCCTGAGCTTTGCGGACAGCGCCGCGGTCGAAGAAGAGAAAAGTCGCGTCGGCACACCCGTTCAACGACAATCTCCAATTGCTCGAAAGTCGAAAGAGAGGTGGCGCACACGATGCAGAGATACGACCCCGCGCGTTGTGTGGGTGAGGTGATGGAGATGGATCGCTAGTGGCGTGCATGAACTTTTGTCTTCGCGACATCTGCAGACAGCGACGCGGGCACGTGACCGAGTAGTGGGTCGCCGTACGCTAGCTCCTGCCTAGCCCACTAGCGCCAGGGCCTGGTAAGCGAGAATTGCAGAACACCGGAATTTTGACCTCTCGACGTCCGATCACTAACGACACAGCACCCCAGTGGTAAGTTTCCTCGACAACGTGCTGGCAGCTATTGTCCCATACTAATTCTTGTCCAGACTCAGGTACAATTTTTTTTTTCGACGCACCGCGCTGCCTCGGAGACGACATCGCTCACATCACTGCAGATAATTACCCACTGACTCCCCGGGAAATCTATCACGATGCCTTCCAACAGACTCACCTACGTACGTCGCACCGCAATCTCGAGAGCTGGACCCGGCGATTGAGAGTTCTCAAGAGGAAATTCGGAATTGAAGGCTGACATTTGGACAGAGGCGACGTGCGCCATACAACACCAAGAGCCAGAAGGTCCGCATTGTCAGGACTCCCGGTGGCGAGCTCCGTTACCTGCACATCAAGAAGAAGGGCACTGCCCCCAAGTGCGGTGTAAGTTGAATTGATATGGTACCAAGGCGTGCTATTGACGATTGCCAGGACTGCGGTACCAAGCTCCAGGGTGTTCCCGCCCTCCGCCCCCGCGAGTACGCCCAAGTTTCCCGCCCCAAGAAGACCGTCCAGCGCGCCTACGGCGGATCGCGATGCGCCAACTGCGTTCAGGACCGCATTGTCCGTGCTTTCCTGATCGAGGAGCAGAAGGTCGTCAAGAAGGTGCTCAAGGAGTCCCAGCAAAAGAAGCGTTAAGCGGTTGCGTTGAAGGATGAGGGGGTTTAGCATGTCAAAACTGGGTCAACGGTGTTACGTGCATTATGGGCAGTCTCCTGGTTCGGTCGGCTTTTACGATATCAAGAAGATTTCTGCGCCACTCGGCCAGGATGTAGCTGAGTAGGATCACGAATACATCCACAAGCTACGACACGACTCTCCCAGGATACTATAGTGTGACGCCAATGTGAAGGGCCGGTGGCTTGAAAGCTTGCTCATAAGCCGTTTTCCAATGCAAACTGGTGCGCCTAAAATTTCCTCGCATGCGTCATTCGAGGAGAATGCGCGAGTGCTGCTGTCGGTCAACACGCTGCTTGAGGGCAGAATTTATTATTGCAACACAATACCAACACGTGCTCAGACGACAGTGGTACCGAATCGACCTTATATATAGAGCTGCTTGCATGTCTTACCCTGCATCCTGATGACGACGATGTGAACCATGTCTTGCATCCATGTATGGGACACAGACGACATGTCCAGACGGTGAGGCGCGTGTCATTCAGACTCGGATACAAATAAACCTAGCCGTGCCGAGAGAAACATGTCGGATAGCCACGGTGCCCAGCCAGAAGAAGGCTGGTGAGCCGCGACTCGAGCATGGGCCCGATGATGTGATTGGTGGTTGACGAGCGTTCATGTACGTAGAGCTTGCCGGCGCTCGAGGACGTGGAGCTTGCAATTTGCGATTGCAACGACGCGCATGATTGAGCGCCTGTTCCGCGCCCTTCCTGGTCCTGGAGTGTTGGAGTCAGACTTTGGCGCCGCGAGTGAAGGCGACTTTTGCGCTGGCGGCCTCGGACACTCAGCCAGCGCGACCCCCACTTACACTCACCTCGACACCCTAGATTGTCTGCGATATCGGTCGCCATGTCGAACAACACGTTACATTCCTTGTCGCCGACGACGCCAGGACTGCAAGCCCTTCCGCATCCTTTCGCTAGCCCCAACAGCAACCATGCGCGCGGTTTCAAGCGCTCGGCATCCAGCGACGACGACGAAAATGGTGATGGAGATACGCGCCCGTCGTCGTCGTCGCGGCGCAATACCGCCGTGAAGCGCGCATGCAACGAGTGTCGCCAGCAAAAGGTATGACAGATAAGGCTGTGTGCCAGCCGGCGGTGGACAGTTGGGCGATCAGCATCCTTGTTCTTCTTTTTCTGCAGCCACTGCTTCTTCCCGCTAACTCTGATATTTTCTTCACAGCTCAAATGCAACGTCCAGCAAGATCCCTTCGTCAGCTGCGCCCGCTGCCAGAAGCAAAACTTACGATGCGTCATCGAACCCAACTTCAAGCGCATAGGCAAGCGCAACCGGAATGCAGAGATGGAGAAGGAAATGGAGTATCTCCGTGAGAGGCTGGCCATGTACGAGGGTCAGTCCACGCCGAACCAGCCTGTCCTCAAAGCTCCGCCGCAAACGTCCAATAATAGTCATAACTTCACTCCCGGTCCAGTGCCCAAGGTCGAGGACGATGCATTTTTACAAACACAACACACACAAGTTGCGGCAACATCTCTGCTGGACCTGCGCAGCGGATCGCCCATGTTCTTTACGCTCGGCGCTGGCGAAGTGCGGCTTGGGCACAGCGAGGTCAACGACTTGTTCACCGAGTACTTCCAGCTCTTCCACCCATTTTTGCCATTCCTAGACCAGGTACGGTCGCCCGACGAATACTATTCCCAGGACCATAAGCTCCTGTTCTGGGCCATTATTGCTGTCGCCGCACGGCGCTACGGACCTAGGCCGTCCCTCCTCAAAGAACTTGCCAAACCGCTCAGCGATCTGATTTGGGATTCGATAAGAAACCAACCAAACCACCACGTAGTCAAGGCCTTGTGTCTTCTCTGTACCTGGCCTTTACCGGCAGAGCGAACAGTAACGGACCCGACCTTTATCCTCTCTGGTGCTATGATGCAAGTCGCAATGCAAATTGGCTTACACCAGCCGACACACCCAGATGACTTTTCTAGAACGAGGATGCGCTTACGGCAAGAGGATATTCACGATCGCCTGAGGACATGGGCTGTCTGCAATATTGTAGCACAAACGTAGGCCTAGCCCTGCTTGTAATTTCAGACAAAGACTAACAATTTTCAGGGTATCGACAGGGAATGGACAGCCCTCTATCACTCTCTACGACACCACACTTGATTTCAAAGTGGATGACGAGGAGCATATGCGTATCATACCACCAACGCTATTTGTTCGGCTTCGTCAGGAAATGGCGGCAAGCAGGATTAATAAGCTACTCTACTCAGTTAACAGTCGTCGATTTGCCGAAGGTGCTGCCATCAGCTACATGAGTCTCGAGGCAGATCGCCTGAAGGAAGAGCGAGTCAAAGAGGAAAATAGTTCTCTTGATGGAGTAGATAGTGGTAAGTTGCACTGATAGTATTCGCCCACAGCATCGATTGACTAACAATGAGTAGATCTGGAAGAGCTATATCATTACGCCGTTTCATTACACCTTCACTTATACTCTTTCTTTAGCACTGAAGCCCGACTGGAGCGACGGGACGATCTTGTCGCCTTGTACTTCGCCGCAACAGCTTACCTGGAACGCGTCTTCAAATTGCACAGCGATGGAAAACTACCCTACGTTCCCTATTACGTCATGCAGATGGCACTCGCGGCTGGATTTGCCTTACTCAAACTCCTCAATTCCGACTTCGCCAGCAAACTACCTGCGGACAAAGGTCGACAATTCGTACTGCAAACGGTTGACGCACTGAGAAAGGCCAAAGTGTGGTCCAACGACCTTTTGGATCGATTCGCCGAAGTGCTGGCACAGTTGTGGAAGGAAAGCTCTAGAGGTCGCAGCTTGCACAGCATGTCGCAATCACCCTCCCTTAGCAATGCCGGTATGAACAGCAGTATGTTCAACCACCACAATCAGCGGCAACAGCAACAGCACGACCAAAGACGAAGCAGCGCCACATTACTAGACGATCCTCTCGGCCTCATAATCAGAAGCCGGATGAGTATGAGCGTAGTGTTCGACTGTGCATGGCGCTGGCGCGAGGCGCAAGTTGCCGGTGCCGCGGAATTACTCGAAAAGACCGTTACAACGAACCCTACCAACCCGGACTCCTCTGGCAATTCCACGCCACCGAATGGCGTGGTCATCGAGAATCCCGCGCATACCTTACCAAATTTCAACCCGCACATCAATACACTGAGCATGCCGCTTCAGCTTTCCAACGGCATGGCGAGCGCCAATAGTTTTGAAATGTTCGATTCGGTCTCTTGGTTGCTGGATACACAACCGGACTGGACATATGGCAGTGGGACTTTCGGAAATGATTTTGGTGTCTAAGTCTAATCTGGACGAACAATCTAGCACTGGATCCCCTGAACCAGTTTCTTCACCATCAGAAGTGAGCCTGCATTCTGAGCCACTGGGAGTCTTCTAGTTCTGGGGCAGAATCATATAAAGGCAATATTGAGGTAAATAAGTTTGGATCATTGAGGCATCTGCGAAGTTTTTGTGTTTGATTTAGCGTGGAGTTTGGACGGGGAATTGATCATTCTAGTTAAGAGTCCTGTTAGTGACACTATGTGTCTTTATTATTAGTGTGTTTGACTTAAGCTGTAAATGTATAAGTTTATCAATACAGGTTGTGCCCTGCTTGCTTACTGAATGTGAGAGAACATGTCTCTTTCGTTAGTTTGAACCTGGAATTTGTGTGGTCTGCATGGTGCATATCGGCTGTTCAACCACGAAACTGTGTGTTTGTGGACCAGACGAGTGGGTTAGTACTTATTTTTGTAATGTTCAATTGCTGCATGAATTGTCAAAGTTCTACTTCTACTTCGCCTCTTCTATATTTTTCCCCACTGTTTATGTACGTTGTATTGCTATATTTAAAGCGAGATTTACTGGAACACAAGAACATTGTAGTAGCCCAGTGAAAATGCATGCAGGATGATTTCAAGACTCAGCTAAAAAAAAATATCAATATGTTAAAATTCTCGAGAGAGATAATCCCACAGAGTGAGAGTTAAGTAAATGAAAGTTGTGGTACAACAAAATTACAACTAACTAAACTTTAACACAATTAGAACCGGACATGGGAAGGTTCAAGCCGCAAAAACAACGTCATAATTTAGATAGAAATTCAAGGGAAGGAAGATAACTTAACATGTTAGAAGTATGAATATTAGGTAGTATATTGAAGCAGTAGTTTCTAAATATTAATTACCCTTCCAACTGTAATCATTGTAAGAAAAATCTATGCAACCCATACAACATACCCACATAACACAGACAACAATCCTGACTCAACATTCAATAAAACCCATAAAAGCATATAGCATACAAAACGCTCGAATGGTCTTGAGGAATTCAGGTTAGACGTAAAAAAAGGAGGAAAGATGGAATGCTCAATGACCACATCCACATGCCTCACTATGCAAAACACCCTCATGCCTCTTCTTGAAATCACCTCCATAACTCGCCAGATGGGTCTGACCATCTAGTCTCTGCCCCGCATCCGGCAGCTTACCCATCCAACTAACTTCAGTGCCATTGACATCCTGCACCATCAATCCGCGGCCCTTTTCCAGCAATTCCCTAGTCACAGCATTGACATCGACATTCAGGTAGTCCCTCAGGAACTGGCCAACCTCGGTGTTCTCATGGTTACCCTGGAGTGCGTGTGCAGCTTCTGGGTCAGAGGTGTAAATGTTGACGTCTGCGGCGCTGTGGCCGTGAGTTGACCAGCCTGTCTGCGAGCGGCGCGAAACCATATCTGCGTATTGGTAGAGGGAAGTTGCAGGGTCCTTGACAAGATTGTTGACTTCATCGTCGTTGAAGTCGTGGATGCCCAGACCGGTCGTAATGGAGTCGCGGACGAAGTCGGCGGTTTGATCGGCTGAAGGGTTAGTTGCGAGGAATGTGTTATAGGCGAGAGCGAGGTGTTCGGCAGAGTGGGAGGCGTTGGCGAGGGGAGATGGGTACCAGAGATATTCAGGGTATGAAGAATGGAGTTCTAGGGGGTTTGTTAACTGTGATTCGTATAAAGAGTACGGGTGACGTACGTCGAGCGGCTGCTAGGCCGCCGGTTTCATGGTCAGATGTCGAGACCATGACGGTTTGTGTCTTCTCCTTCTTGATAAACTTGAGCACGCTGTTAAAAGTCTTGTCGTATGCAAGCACCTCGTGGACTTGGGCAGCAGGGTCGTTGTGATGGCCTGCGTGATCAATCCTGGAACCCTCAATCATGAGGAAAAAGCCCTTATCGCTGTCCCTGGTCGCATGGCTGAGCGCGTTCATGGCGGCCTCGGCCATCTCGTGCAGACTCGGGTAGACGTTGTTCTGATTGCGGCGGTCGATTTCATAGGGGATATCTGTATCAGCAAAGAGCCCCAACATGGGCAAGTCGACCGAAACTCCTCCCTTCAACTTGTCGAATCCGGCACGATCCGAGATGTAGTTGAATCCATTCTCCTTAGCCACTCCGACAATGTCCTTGTCATCGGCTCGACAGCTCGAGTTGCCAGACGAGTTTGATAAGAAGTGGCATCGGCCACCGCCAAACATCAAGTCAACCACACGTCCAAGCGGGTGGTCTCCAACCATTTGTTCTGCAATACGGTCTTCCTCAGATCGCATGTTCACATGCGCAGCAAAGCACGCCGGTGTAGCATCAGTGATGCGCGTTGTAACTACCAAGCCGGTCATGTATCCCGCTTTCTTAGCCGCTTCCAACACGGTACCACATGGCTCATGATCAGGCGTCACGGAGATGGCACCGTTGTAACTCTTTTGTGCGCAAGAGAAGGCCGTCGCACCGGCTGCTGAGTCGGTGACGAGCGAGGAAGAGGAGCGTGTTCGTGACTGGCCGATAAGGTGCTGATCGAGGACGAGCTGCTCATTGAAAGGAGCGCCATTCTGGAACTGCATGAAGGATCGCGTGAGAGACAGCGAGGTAGGGCCCATTCCGTCAGAGACCATGAAAATCAAGTTCCTCTTCCCAGTTGCTTGGGGTGTCTTGGAGTCGTCGCTCGAACTTTGAAGGAGAATGCCGAGTACAACGACAGCACCTGTTGCAATAACAGCCCAGACAAACAGTCCTACTTCTCTCCATTTCTGTGACTGCGAATATCCCTTCTCTCCGTATCCGGTCCGGCGGCCTGTGAGTAGGGCGTCTTCTTCTGCCAGGTCGCGGCCACCGCTTATCTCAGAAGACGCGCGGTTTGATAGTAGGGGGCGAGCGCCAGACATGGTGGATGTTGTGGGAGCGCAAAGGCTCAGTAACGACTAAACAGTGCAAAGGCGATGCGGGGGTTGGGTTCGTGGTTTGTTACATTCAGACTGAAGATTACGGGGTAGAGACCAAGTCAGGTCAGATGGATAGCCACGGGGTGTCGCGCCGGATGATCGACACCGGATGTGTTGCTAGCGTGAGACGCATATGCCACGTGATACAGGCTTTATCCTTGTGACATGTTCTCCTGGCGACGTCTTGGCGAGATTATCGTAATCTTTACGAAAACCCATAGTAAGACTATTGAAAATTATGCTTAACCCTTTGCCAGTGAAGATACATAGTTGTGAATCTGCTTGGACAATTATGACTTGAAGAAGATAGATGGTTTGATGCAAAATTTGGGTGTAGAGTTATTGGACTATAGGACCTCTAGTCGTAAACACTACTGCAACAGCCAATGGTCTTCATATACATCACTGAGATGAGGTTATCTGTCATCAATGTCTTCTAATGCTTACCTCACCCTAGCTTTTCTACAGGCCTGAGCGCTTTTTTAACCAATTTCCATCTCATTCTGTATTGATACACTATATGGTAATTCTGATCCTCGTCATGCAATCAGCGCAGATCAAAAATACGTTGAATCATGCCAAAACAAACCACTAGTGAGATCTCTGGCTCAAATCTGATTTCAAAGGATGGTGCAGGCTCTGCAAATAACGTCTAGATATAAACACGTCCTAGGGAGATATTTTCAAGCAGTAAGCCAGTCGTATTGGAAATTGGTCAGCTTATCAAACATACGGCAAATCTACTGCAAAAGCATAAGTAGACAGATGGAATGCCCGATCAAGTGACCGAGCCCCTGACAGAGAGGTATACTAAATTGCCAGCAATCTCTGCTCGAGGAAGAGAAAATATTTGCTGGCAAAAAGAACCTCTGCACGAAGACTCATTGAATATTTCTGTTTCGTCCTTAACCCATCTTAAAGCAAAACACCCAGAATCGTATTGGAAAATTTCCTTGTAAGAAGCGCGTGTGTCACAAGTTATGGAAATGAATGCCTGTTGTAGTAGACTTGTGGTTTGTAACCGCTTCCCAATTTGTTGACGTGTTTACAAAATTAAGACACGGCCACCTTGTTGAGGGCACATGCTGCCTGACCTCATAGCCGGAGTCTGGTAACACACGGATGTTTCCAATGAAATATTTTCTAGAGCATGCGAAGATATCTTGGGCACCTGTATCGGTGGCGGGTTAACCACTGATACCAACTTTAGGTACACGCGTCACTGTGTCTACGGGAATAGTTTTTTTTTGATTTCTCTAGTTCCGGTAAATGGACAGCTCATACGACGCGTGTCGATCTCTGGAACAATTTAAAGATCGTTGTCGTTGTCACAGTAGTCTAGAAGATTTAACCAGACTTGTATCGTTAGACTCTGCATGTACCTATACTAAAAGCCGCCGCAACATTTCTTACGAGCAGCAAAGCACCACAATTCACCTTCTTATTCGAACAATCTTCGCGCCAATAGGGAAATAAGTTCGTTGAGCCAGAGATGCATGTCAAGTCAATGACACGGCAAGACAAATACGAAAACAAGTATGCACTAAGAATTGAACTTGTTATTTCGACTAAAGCCATGGCTGGTGAACACATCGCATCTACCTAGGCTATGAAGAAGATCCACAAACGCCCACGCTATGCTTTCAAAAAAAGGATAAAATGGTCCAAGCTGCTCAAATGATTCTGCCGCTAAATCTCCTCCGATTCCGTCCCGAGCCATTGGCCAAAATAGACGCAAGTTCGTGCTGAAATTTCACCCTCATCTCCACATAAATCAAATACTGGACAGTTGCCGCAGGGAGCATCAACGAAGCCATTGTAGACTTTGGTATCTGTTGCGCGCAGCACAGTCCGATAGTTGGTACCAGATATTTTCTCTAGCCGATCGTCGAGCACCATCATCTCGAGTAATTGCTCCATGTCGTCTTCGCGCACGGTTTTGCCACGTAAAATCTCTTTCGAGTTGAGCCAGTTGGCTACGGAGGCGGCGGTCGGGTACTGTGGGTTGTGTCGATGAACAAGTTTGGTTACATTTGGATCCTTGGATGGGCGATGAGGCTTGACAGCCGGTGCAATGTCCTCAATGTCCGGAACACCTTGCACTTGCGCCTTCTTCCTGGCAATGGCAGCCGTCCTATCTTCTGTGATGTCGTAATCGTTCCAGTTGCCCGGCACCCGGATGCAAGTTTCGTTCTCCACATGCTGTGCAACAATACCCGATATTGTATCAATCAGCGCCATGTCAAAGTCTCCTTCTGATTGCCATGGCCCGCCGGCGATCTCTTCCGATGGCTTGAGGTGCTTCAACAGATACATTTTACGGTTGGGGTGCTTGACGCTCATGACTGACTGCACCAAGTCCTTGGATTCCAAGTTCTTGAGACATTTTGTGAGGGTTTGCTGGGTGACGTTGGTCCTGGATCGAAGGACCTTGGACCAGATACCTTCGGTCTGGGCCTGGTCGATGTACTGGTAGAGGAGGCGCTCGTCGGGAGTTAGTCGTCGAAGCCTGGGTGCACATGTTAGCAGGGTGCTCGCATATGCGATTTTAAGTGTTTGAGTCTGCGCACTCGTGCACAGCATCAAGGGTGCACACACTTGTCGGCCTCTTCTCGTGTTCTCAGCTTCCAGCACGTAAGTCCCTCAAACGTCATGTGCTTCAACAGATGGCGGTCGCTGAGCTCTTGCAACAGCTCCATCAGCTGTGTCACAGTATCTGCAACCTGCATGTTGGACAGGTCTCGCTGGAAGAAGATCTGGCCTGCTGGTCGTTGGGCGCATTTCTCGTATAGCGCATCGGCGGGGCTGAGTCCTTCATTGTTGCTGTTGTTGGCGTTGGCGTCGACGGGCTCTTCTTTGGGCACCGGCGAAGGCGCCGTTACTGAAGCCATGCTGGAGGTTCGTAGGTCTGGGTGTGCGTCACCGGTCGATCATGAGGTTTTGGTGAAGGCGAAGGTGCAGACGCGACGACAATCCAACCGTGACCAAAAGTTTTTGGCGGGACCGCGGCGAGTCACGCCCAATCACGTGCTAGTGGGAGTGGAATGCGGGGAAGACGACGCCGCTCCTTCTCGCTTACCACTGCATGCACTCCTGGGCCTGCCTACTGTTCTTCATTCTTCATTCTCCATCCCTCGTCCTCTCACTGAACACCCTTCTCAAGTGTACTTACTGTACAGGGAGGTCTAGAGGGGCAGCGGCAATGTCAGCCTCCGAGTCCCTTTGCATGCCATCCGTGCTACACCCCACGCGCTAGATCTACCTTGATACGGGTTCGTGCATCGTGACTCGGATACGTAAAGTGCCTTTGCGTTTGCAGTCACCCCCTTGACCCCGCATATGGGAGGCTTGCAGTTGAGCAGCATATGTCGGCTAAAGATTGTCGAACAAAGTTCTAAGGCCATTCTGCGCTGGAAACGATAGCCGATGATCTTTCCCTGCTACGGCATCTTGCTTCTGCACAGTGTGTCCTGGTGCTACCACTTTGGTAGGCATCTCGCGAGAAATTAATTGATGCAGTCTCTTCTGCTTGGAAGACGCATTTGGACCTTGTATATGCATCTAAACATACGCTCCATGGCCATTCTTGCATTAACACCCTCTAATCTGCAGTCCGGGTACCATCATCCGGCTACCACACGCAGTCAGCTCCTGCACCTCTACACAGTCAAAATGATATCCGGGTAGGGACCTCTAGATACCAATCAGATCATGCTTGCCTTTCCCATCCGGGCAAGCAGATCGTTGCTCTATGCCGTGAAACCATTGCCTTGTACACAGTGGCCACTTCCGGTTATCTGGAACCCGACTGATGGAGCCTTTACTCCACACTGAGGCGTCTGGGGTCCCCGCATATGTCCCCTGAATCATGAGTATTGCATGTTGATAAAGACTGCCCAGACTCCATCGCTGGAAGGGTTTCTTCACGGTCGTGCTCTGTGCGCAACAGTGCCACTGAATCCGCCAGAGCCCAAAACACCATGACAAGAGAGAAGCAGTTTGATCAACAAGTCACCACCGGTAGCAATCTCACTACTGGTAGCAACTTTACTAATGAAGATACCTCTCGCAACCATGGGCTCCACCACGACCACGTTGCCGAAGAGGCGCTCGGCGGGCGCACGGCTGACTTAGGCAAGTCATACTTTACGAGCATCAACTTTATTGGCACAGTCATTGTAGGTCTTTGTGCTTTGTTGGTTTGTCAAAAACTCACTATGTACAGGCTACATGTTTGGCGCAAATATCAGGGTAAGTTTATGTCCAACCTATAGCACGGGGTGAGACACTGACCATCATCTAGGTATCTTGGCTGGGTTCTTCCATCCAACACCTTGAGCCTCATTAATGCTGCCATTGGACCATCACCAAACATCATATGGGTCAGCATCTCATGGACAGCTGGTTTTGCCATTGGCTTTACGCTTGTTGGCCGTCTATCCGACATATTCGGTCGGAGATGGTTTTTCATTTGTTCATCTCTTCTCGGTCTAGTCGGCAACATCATCGGAGCAAGTGCACAAAGCATAGACATGTTGATTGTTAGTACAAAATGCTATATCGGCAGACGCCGCTAACAGAAACAGGCCACCAACTCAATCAACGGCCTCGCTGCTGCCGGCCAGCTCTCGTTTCACATTATCCTCGGCGAGCTTGTACCGAACTCTGTCAGAGGTCCCGTCAATGCTTTTGTGCTTTTCACTTCCGTTCCGTTTGCAGTCTTTGGTCCTCCAGTTGCGCGATCACTCTATCAGACCACAGCGCTTCAGTGGCGATGGTGCTATATCCTAGGATGTATTGTCAATGTTTTTGCCGTAGTCATGTACTTTTTCTTCTATTTCCCACCAACATATGTAAGTGAGCTCTCATTCACATGCCTCGGTCAAGGCTAACAAGCAACAGGAAATGCTTCACGTTGGCGGCAAGTCTAAACTTAAACAGTTAAAGACTCTCGACTGGGTTGGAATCATCCTATTTTCAACTGGCCTCGTTGTTTTTCTGATCGGCATGAACTGGGGTGGCTCAGCATACCCATGGGATAGCGGACACGTACTTGGAGCACTGTTTGCGGGATTTGGCACTTTGGTGGCATTTTGCTTTTGGGAAGCCTACGCCCCTGGACTCGAATACCCATTAATACCCCTACGGCTGTTCAGGAACATCAAGTACGATGCGAATGTAGCGTGTGCTAGTTTGGCGGCTATTGTCTACTATGCCAACACGGTCATTTGGCCAACCATGATCTCTGCGCTATTCACCACCGACATTTCCAAGATTGGGTGGCTGTCCGTAAGTTTGTAGATTCTTCAGCTTTTGAGTTTACACTGACATTCACAGTGTGCTGTCGGGGGTGGTCTGCTCCTGGGACAGATTCTTGGAGGTGCCGGTGTGCGCTATCTACCACGAATGAAGATTCAAATGACTGTGGCAGCAGTTATCACAACGGCCTTTGTCGCCGCCATTGCCGCATCCGATGAGAGTACTGAAGACCGAACAACAACCTTTTTATTAGTTGGCACCATTGCAGCAGGATATATTGAGAACTTGACGCTTTCGAGTACTGCATATCTTTGGGACCCGGCGGATATTGGTCTGGTGACTGGTGTCATGGGAGCCATACGCACCGGTCTTTCGGCCATCGCGACAAGCATGTACTCTTCCATCATCACAACCGAGTCCAAAAAGTATATTCCACGGAAAGTCAGGCCTGCTGCGCTTGCGGCTGGTCTGCCGGAGTCGTCACTAGAGTCTTTACTTTCAAGTATCACACTGGGAGATTTCTCAGCTGTGCCTGGCATTACACCAGACATTATTGCTGCAACCGGAAAAGCCGTCAAAGATGCTTATGCACTTTCGTTCCGAACGGTGTATCTTTGTACGCTACCGTTTGGAGCGCTGCTTATTGTTGCAGCACTGTTGTCGCCAAATGTAGAGCAATATCTTACCGACGAAGTTGCTAGGAAGATGCATGATCGGGTTGAGAAGGATGATGGAGTTGAAAGGAAGGAAATTGTTGAAGCGTAGCTTGAGATTACAGGAAGTTATTCAGTGCATATATATATATATGTAAATATTGTAAAAATGTATAAATTTTCTTGGATCAGAGATTGTTCTTGGCTGATTGTATTTGTCTGCTTGGTACTATAAAATCATCTAATCATGATTGGACTTCTAAAAAAAAAAGAATGCTGTACGTGTATTTTATCGACTTCTCCTACTCACATATTCAAACCCCAAGACTTTCCATCCATCACTCCCTCTTCAACCACTGCAGATTAACCGCACTAACACATCCCTTCTCCCCCTCTCTCAACCACCCTAGCAGATTCTCCATACCCAACCGCTCAAACCCAATATGACTCTCCACACTGGCTCCTGCCGTATGACTCAGCACCATAACATTATTCCTTGTCGCCAACCTCTGATTCACCCGCGGCTCATCCGCATGGACATCGAGTCCCGCGGCCCCCACCCTCCCCTCATCCAACGCCCTATTCAGCGCCTCCTCATCCACCAACTTCCCCCTCGCAATATTCACCAGGTGCGCCCCTTTCTTAAACTGATTAAACTGGGGTGTGGAAAGTAGTACTTCGCCTTCAAACGGCGTAGCCAGCACCACGCAGTCCGCCATGCCCAGCAACTCCTCCAGCGACGCACAATACGTCGCTCCCACACTCTTTTCTCGCTCGGCATCCTGCCTCACAACATCGTAGTACGCAATCCGCATTTCGAACCCTCGTGTCGCCTTCTCCGCGATCCGCATGCCGATGCGGCCCAGTCCGATGATGCCGAGAACGCTGTGATTGGGGTTGTGTGTTACGGCGGCGATGTTGCGGTTTGCATCGTGAAATTGGTCGGGGGAGAGGGAGCGCGCAGCGAGGAAGGACCACGTGATTGCGCGGTAGCAGGAGAGGATTAGTACGATGGCGGCGTCGGCGACGGATTCGGTGCAGGCCGAGGCCGAGTTGCAGTAGATGGTGCCGTGGAGGGCGAGGGTGCGCGTGTCGACCCAGTCGAAGCCTGCGCCGGCGGAGGCGTAGATTTTGCACGAGGCGGGGAGGAGGGAGCTGTGTGGACTGTTAGTAGTGGAATTTATCTCTCTGGCTTGTATCTTCTGGTATGAAAGATAAAGGAGATTTGGAGAATTGTAGTAGAACAATGTCCGAAACTTACATCAACTCCTCATCCCAATTCCCCATTTCCCCCCCAGTATTCCAAAACGGTCGGTACATCCCTACAAAATCCCCCCACCGCTTCTCCCTCAGCGCCTGCTTAAACTCCTCGCGGCTCATCGAATACGTCCGCACGATATTGAACTTGGCCTGCAACTCGCCGTAGAGTTCATGATTCCAGCGTATGTCGTCACCAAGATGTAAGATTGTGGGTTTTGCAGCGACGACGCCTGTGTCCTGTGTTTGCAACGCCATTGTGTTTGCCCCTCAAAAAGTTCCTATGCTCTTATTCCTCTTTATTCCCCCGCAATCAAGCCTGTAGAGATAAGAAACTGTTGAGTGAATGGTATACATATATAACTTGTTGATTGACTTTGGTTTCCAGCACTTCCTCCGTCCCGCAGATATGTTGAGGACGGTACTTGGTCATGTGGGCTCTTTTAACACACCCGGACAAGGATCCCGGGCTCGCGCGGGGGATGCACGGGAACGTGCTGCGTGGCAATGCATTTGTCTTGACGGGGCGTGGGGCAACAAAAAAAAGAGGGTACGTAGTTAGACCCGGCTCCCTTGTCAATTACGTTAGCAGAGGTAGAGTGACGGTGATAAGACGCGTAGGCTTGCACTGCGTGCACGTGGGTTGTTGCACGGTGAGAGTTCGTTGGAATTGAGTATGCGTGGGCTTGGCGGTAGGTAGGTGGGGGTGTTTGATGTGTGTGTAGTCTGTGTAAGTTTTATCTTAAATGCACATGTCGCTATCGCAATGCAGGCAGACCGCATCATCCTATTAAGACCCATGAGGAAAGAGCGCTTCTTCGTCCGTTAATGTCTTTCCGTAGCAGTGCAACCTATACACCAGGTACCAAGGTTGACAAAAATAGTATAAAATGTTCAATTCAGAATCCTGCATGTTATAATAATACTACATACACACAACACGCACTGTAACGAAAGAGGGTATACAAACAATCAGCACCGCATTCATCCACTACAAAGATGGAGCGTAGATCCTCCAAACGCCGAAACATGATCATAATATCATAAGACTCTCAAAACCATGGCACCATGTGCAGTGTTCCCGGCCCAGCCCTATTTGAAGGATTAGCCAGATGGCTATCGGCCCCAAGTTGGTTTACCATGTCATCCCAAAGAGGCCAGTCCATGTCACCATTGTCCATGATGTCATTTCCGTTCATCTCTTGCCCATTTGTAGCTCCACGCGTACTTGTCATGCCTTGGCCTCCGGTACTATTGATGTCGAAGCCCATGGTCGTGTTTGGGAGCATCCCCTCACCAAAGGTAGGATATCCATTCGCCGCGGTTGGCGCGTTTGTAGAAAGCACTTCAGCGGCTGACAAGGGCTGAGAAGTTTGGGAGAGATTCGGATGCGCAGCTCCAGACGTAGATGCCGTACTTTGAACGTAACTCGGGAAATCTAGCGGCGCACCTGCCATGACGTCGCTGATAATGTCGTCGAGACCATATCCTGAGATGCTTCTAAATGCTTGTGCTGAATTGCTTAGATCTTGTACAACATCTGGAAATCCTGTCGCCAGTCCGTCTGGTAAAGGACGCTGCATACCCATACCACTGGGCCAGCTGGGCTGCTGAGTCCCAGGTATGGCGCCAAGTTTGGGTGCAACGGGCCGGAGCATGTTGTCTAGAGCCTGTGAGTTTTGTTGAGGGGATGTAAAAGAAGTGCTATCCGTCTGTTGCAGAGCCTCGGAAGACTTCAAGTCGAATGTGTCGCTTGTAAATTGTCTATTTTGGAAGGATGAAATGGCTTGCTCAAGGGCTAGTTCGCGCTCACGGGCTAATCTTGCCTTGGCCAGCAACTTGGCGAGTGGCTTCCATATATGGCCATGGTGGGCTTTGCGCTCTGGCTCGTCATCGGAAAAAGGGAACCACCACCGGTTAGCACAAGTTTCCAGTGCTCTCCATGCACGGTCTACGGCCTCCCCTTTGGTACGCACGCAAAGTTCCGAGAGCAAGAATGCAATGGCATGCCATTGGACATAGGTTTTGAAGAGCCAGCCCCATTTCATTGTGCGTGCTTCCGTCTCGAGTAGTAGGCCGTATTCTATGTTTTCGAGAGAGGTGACGAAGAGCTTGTCTCTGGTCTCTTGTGATAACGTAGCACCTCCATCTTTGCGCTGATGCGGGTGGTAGACAATCAGCCACATTTTACTCATTATGAGTCTTGATACTGTCGCCGTGACCCAGCATAACGGTATGGTCATGTCGCAATCCTTGAGGTATTTTTCCTCTATGGCCTGGTGGCAGTTGGTTATCCATTTTTCTTTCTGCTCTACAGTGAGGTTTGTAAAGAACTGAGTACACCTGTTTGGGCCTGGAGGTATGTAGATGATGCGGCGCATTATGGTTGCAATCTCGAAGCGGAGTAAGCAAAACGTCATGTCGGTGAAGCCTTGCCGGCCCTGAGGGAATTCAGTCATTTCAGGGCGGAGATCACTGTCGTTAATATTCAGAGGCTGCGACAATGGTTAGCAGCTATGTATGTGTGGCACTTGGAACCAGACTAAACTCACCATTTTTGTGTCGAATAGCGCTTCATGGATGCTGGGGTCACACCCCTGATCTTCAGCAGATCTGGCGTCGAGTATGCAGACTTGCCACCAGAGCCGCCTTCGCATCTCAACCTCAAAGGGCGGCAGGTCAAAGTGGGTGCCGTCTCGGTGGATGCCCAGGGTTTGGGCGATGCGAACGACGAGACCAGTCAATGTCCAGATTTTGCGTGCATCGTCGTTGCGGCGTAGCAAGACAAGGTAGACGACAAAGGCCTGAAGGATGAGAATCTCGTCGCAGTAGAGGAAGTTGGCTCTTGCAAGAGCCTGCTCGATGCCGAAGCGGAACCTGGTCAGAAGCGTGCCTCGCTCCTCTCCAAACTTGTCGCGACATTCTACGGGAGTGATGCTGGTCACAGCACCATAGTAGATGACAAACAACCAAGCCTCGAGCCCTTTGCTGACCTTTTCAATACTGGCAGCGGCGTTCAGGATAGTGGGCTCAAATGTAGGGACGTGCAAAACCTTGACCAGGGGTTCCACGTTTTCTTTGTAGATGTTCCAGAACTGGCCGGCCTGGTGTTCGGGGGGATGCAGGGCTTGCATGTCGACATTGGAAGAGCTGTAGCCGAAGATGAAACTGTGGTATTGCGACGAAGGTTCCGAGGATTCGGGTGTATGGGCATCGTCTTCGTCGTCCGAGGTTTCCATGAGGATGGACTTGAGATTCTCGACCTGGAAGTAAGTGTTGTGTTAGCTGGTGAGGAAGAGAAAGTGAAACAAGTATATAATAAAAACAAAGCGTGCTCGCGTACCTCATTGTTCAGACTGGCCCAGAAGCTGTTGTTGATGTAGCGACTACGGCCATTCTCGACGACGAGCCGTCCAAAGCGCGCCTCGAGGCCCTGGAGGCTGGTATCCTTGGGCGGGGTCGAGGTCCTCGTGGATCCCAGCGGGCACTGACCCTGGGCTGCTGCGGCGGTGGTTGGCTCTCTCTGGCGGTCGGCGGCATCGTCGTTGTTGTTGGTACTGCTGTTACTGTCGTGGCCCTCGACTTGGGCATTAAGGCTGGTGACTACGCCCTCGAGGCGGCGCAGTCTCTCGAGTAGCTCAGCATCGGGGGGTTTCCTGCTCTTTCTCGGGGCACGGCCGGGGCCTGGGAAGACACAGTCGATTTTGGCGCGCACACAATGGGAGCACGGGTTCTTCTTGTCACATTTGACCTTGCGCCTACGGCAGGTAATGCACGACCGGGGGTTTGGTGTGGGTGTCGGAGCGGTGCCGGGAGAGGGGCCGCTGGCAGTGCGGCTTGGCTGGCTTGGATTGGGCGAGTCCTGGCTGAGGCGTCTCTCGTCGGACATTGTACTCATGTCCAAGTATCGAGCTTCGGGGTTCGAAGTTGGATGTCGACCTAGACAGACGCCGCCCTTTGTGCACTGCCCGAGGCTTCTGACATGCACACGCCCGGACTGCTTGCGGCCGTACTTTTGGCGGCACCACCCCCTGTCCTAGTCGCCCGTCGGAGCTGAGTAAACATCAGACTCCGACCTGTGTCCAGGCCAGGCTCACCACCACGTGCCTATCTCTTCTCTGCTTCCAACCATCTACTTATATACATGCCATGCTATCTACTGACCTACTCCCGTACATGGACATCCATGCACTGCCCGGCGAGCCGCCGTGATTGGCGCCCTCTGAACAATGACGCATACTCACGCTCAATCCCATGACCCGGATAATACGAATCTCTCCACTGGCACCCTATCCATCAACACCATCCCCCTTCACCATGACGGCTTCAGATGCAGTCATCAACAATAAACTCTGGCCAATTGTAAAATCGCTATAAACACCCAGCCGTGCTACATGACTAGCTCTGTCATATACTTAGCTGTGCCCTCTTTCCAAGCTCTAGTCTTTACCTAAAAAAGACTCTCCCCCGCCAAAACCTTGTTGCAAGACATTCGTCTACTGCCATTCCCCGAACAATAGTCCGATCATGTGCTCCTACCTCCGCTCGTTTCGACCCCCCACGTTCCTCTCCTTCTTCCGCCTGCTGTTCTCCACAGTCAGCCTCGCCCGATCTTCTGCCTCATCCTCCAACTCCTGGTCAATCATCTCCCGGACCTTCATAATCTCCTCGAGAGAAATCCCTCGCGTGTCCACCGTCACGCTAGGCGCTCCTTCTAAGTATCTCAGGTTCTCAAGCGCTTGCTCAATAAGCTTGTGCAGCTTGGCCTGAGAGTTGAGATTCTCGTGTCTTTTGATGTTGTGTAGGTCTGGATATAGCACTCCATCGCCGTTTTCTGCTCCCTGGAATGCTTGCAGGTATGGCACGTGGGCTGGAAGCTCGTTGTGCAATTGTGCACCAACGCACACCGAAGTTTCATGACACCATGTCCGAGCGACGTTGCGTGGCGTATACCCACCCCCGCCTATGATGAGCAACGGGCGGCCGTATGCCTTGACCGTCTCCACGCAGAAGCCATGGGCTTTGATATTGAGATTGAATCGGCCAAGTCGATCTCCGCCCAGAGAGTCGGCACCGGATTGCAACACAATTGCTGTTGGGTTGTACTTTTCAATTACTGCGCTCGTAACAGTCTTGAACAGCCACTTGTACTGCTCATCATCGATGCCGTCATCAATCGGAATGTTCAGGCTATGAGCCTTGCCGGGGTTTCGGGCGTCGGTCGGGCCCGTCTCGTCAATGTTCCCCGTGCCTGGGAAGAACGGATAACCGTGCTTATCAATGCCATACTTGTGATATGAGAGTGTGAACACTCTGTCGGTTGACTCGAATGCCTGTTCCACACCATCGCCATGGTGAACATCAATGTCAATATATAGCACCCGCTGGTGATGTGATAGTAGTAGTTGGATGGCTATGACGATATCGTTGACATAACAGAACCCAGAGGCCAGATTCTTCTTGGCATGATGCAGCCCGCCTGACCAATTAATGGCAATGTCAGACCGGCTGTTGAGCAGATTCCAGGTTGCGCTGCAGGTAGCACCAGTGTAGAGGGACACGTAGTTCCAGAGGCCATCAAACACTGGACAATCATTTGACTCTCCACCAAATCCATACGTAATGTACTGCGGGTCATCGGGCTGTGCATTCTGCGGGGTAATCTTGCTGAGGTACGATAGATACTCGCGGTCGTGGAAAATGGCTAGCTCGTTAAAGTTTGCTGGCCGTGGCTCGAAAAGATCCATTGTGTACTCTAGTCCATATGCAAGTACAAGTTGTTTGGTGAGCGTCAACCGCCATGGTTTCATGGGATGCGAGCTGCCAAAGTGATGATACTCGACATGTGGGTTGTAGTGAAACGAGACATTCCATCCTTTGGGTCGTTCCAGCCCATGCTCTTCGGCCTCACGAGCGATTACCTCAATTTTCTCAGCATCTGTCATCGCCTTGAAGTCCTGGAAGCTTGCTGGGTAGGCATCATCTGGAGATAGATATTCCTGCACGATGTTGTTGGCAGGTCCGTTGGACGGGATGTAGCCTGGAGTCCGCATATTGCTTGATGATTCAGATGCACTGCCAAGGATAGTGTGGTCAAATTCAGCTATGATGCGTGGTTTCGGAGCACCCTCCCAGATCCAACGGTTGCAGTCGTCCTGTGTCCCGATGAATGTGCTGTTAGTTAATGAACGCGACTTGTTTTCTTCCGCCCGGCGCTTTCCCCAGCGTGCTAGAGTCTGAGGGCTAGGAGGAAGACGCTTTGCTGAATTTTCCTCGGCTGAACTGGTCTGAGGGTCATGAAGAGGGAACAGTACCAGACTACTGTCAGCTGCACTTTCCTGCGATTGTCAGCATGCGCCCGAAGTCATGCAGCTTGAAACATAACCGAAGCTCCATGAGACTGTCCTAGAAGCAATACTAGCAAAAAACCTACTTACACTGAATTTTCGCTTCTGTTTCTTAGCTGTGCCTGTTGTTATTAGTTTCCTAGGCTTCTTCAGACGGTAGTCTACTCTTGCTGCACGCCGCGCCCAAGGGTTGGCCAGTTGCCACTGTGGCCCGTTTAAAAGTGTTTGGAGCGTTGGATCAACAGAATTTGTGGTGAATGCCGAGCTGGTGTATGATGGACTATCTTTTTCTGGGATGTAGTCGCTGTCTTGGTTGCTGTTATCGTCGTGGTCGTTGTCGTAGGTGTCGTCGTCGCCATCTTCACTATCCGTTGACGAAAGGACCGGATCGTCTTCGGCGCTGTTGTCTGATTGGCCGTACTGCTGCATCCTGCCGAGCGCCCGGCTGAACCTAGCCTCTTTGTCAGCTAGCTGTGCCTGTTCATCCAACCCACGCCAACGACTGCGATAGCACATGACAATCCGCTCGACTTACGATATTTGAAAAATAATCGTGTGCAAAGGCTGACCAACTTGAGTGAACTTTGGATATTGTGTGAGAGGGTTAAGACAACAGCTGTTGGTTTTTGTATTCGGCGATTTTCACTTTCATCGCACCTGTGGCTCTTTCACCTGCGCGGCCACCCACGCCTCATCAATTTTCATCGAGGTCACCGTCGCAATAGACGCATCTGGCTTTTCTTGACCCGTTTGAACTCTCCTCGAGGCCCCGAGTGCGTCGCATACTGTCGCCTCGCAGGTTCCTCTTGCCACCCAACAAACGCGTCCCCAGCCGCACCACATCTCCAAACATCTATCATGGCCATCGCAGAGGATGCAGCGACCGTGCTCGAGCAGTTTGTACATGATGGTAACTTCAACTGCATGCAAAAATGAAGCGCGACGCCTGCTAACGATGCATAGTCGCAAATTTGCCAGCTGAGATTACCCACCTGTACGAAGAGGTACAGGCCAAGGACAATCAAATCCAGGAGCTGCGCGCTGCGATACATCAGCGTGATAGCAGCATTCAGAAATTCATCAAGCTAAATGGCAGCTTGGTGGAAAATCCAAAAGAGGCGGGTTATTCCAAAGTCATTACTGCCAGCTACGAAAAAGCGCAGATACTGCAAGAGGAGAAGATTGGGCTGGTTGAAAAAGCCGCGGCTCTTGTAGGTTCTTGGCCCCTACATGGCTGCGGGTTTACTTACAAGAAAACAGTTGGACCGCCACGTCAAACGTCTAGATATCAAGCTACGAGATTTGCAAAATGATGGCTCGATACCTACAGATCCTCAGATGCCCTCACTGTTGAGAGACTCTCCTGGAAATCTGGTCCCACCAGCCTCAGTGACTAACACAGGGGCCAACACGCCATTGCTACCTGTGTCGGGCAACCACGGAGGGGGTGCGCCAAATCTTGCGCAAGCAGCTGCCATTGCGCGACTGAGCAGCGCGACCAACGTAGGGCTCAGTTCGCGGACGAATCCTTCGCTGCAGAACATGCAGACGCAGGCACTCCTGAACCAGCAACGGCTCACCAACGCTCAAAGTGCTATTCAGGCCAGCGCCCGACAAGAGCGAGAAGTGTCGGTGGGCAGCGATACTAAGCGTCGGCGTCCAACAGGCAGTATTGGTCCCTTGCCCTCCGCGGCGTCGAGTTTGGGCCGGCAAGGATCAATCGGGCCAGGTACCCCTAAACCGTCGACACCAGGCTCTCGGGCAGGTAGCGTTGGACCGAGACCACCGAAACATGCACTCACAGTGAAGAAGGCAAAGCCACAGCAACCGCTGCGCAAAGCCGCACTTACAGCAAAGTCTGGTGTTAACAAGAAGCGTCGCAAGGGCGGGTCCCGAGCGTCACCGTCTACGACTGCAGACGACGAGAGCGTAGCGAGCGAAGCAGGGACCGAAGACGAGGACATGGGAGGCATGGGAGGTGGGGATGCAGAGGAAGACGAGTCGGACGACACCAAGTACTGCACATGCCAGCGGGTCAGCTTTGGGGACATGGTGGCGTGCGACAACGACAATTGCAGATATCAATGGTTTCACTGGGAGTGCGTGGGCATCAAGGAGGAGCCGCTGGGGGACTGGCTGTGTCCCGAGTGTCGGAACCAAGCACCGACGAAGATCAAGAGAGCACGTTGAAAGGGGCTAGAATCGAGATTGGCAACGGCTAAGAACTGGGGCCATGTGGGATGGGGTGCAGGCACAGGCACAAGGCAATCGATAGAGCCATGCAGCCGCCAGGGCGTGCGGGAGAGGCGTTGATGCTGCGAGTATTGGGGAGCCACGGGCGCGTGGCCCTGTGGCCGGAGTGGTTGGTGGTGGTCATGTGGATAGAGAGTACATAAGTATGTAAGTACTCGGATGGTTGCTACCCCCCATGCGATTGCAGGCTGCGGTGTTCCCCCCGTAGGTACGAAGGGAAATTGGGGCAGTCTCCACTCGGGCTCGCGACAGGGGGCCGTGATCACCGGGCCAGGCCAGGCCCAGCGGACGAACACGCTGGTGCTGCTGATCGTGCAATGGACAGGAGGGCGCAGCCGCTGGAGCGGGAGTGGGAGTGGGAGTGGGCGTGGGAGTGGGCGTGTCCAGGCACCGGGCTGGTGGAGCGGGTTCCTGTGGTGGTATGTGTATGTAGTAGCAGGTATGTATGCATGTGCCGCAGAGCGGGCGATAAGGCGAAGAGGATGTGCCAGGTGCATAACTACTGGTAGTAAGTATGTAAGGAGCCAAGTAGACAGCATAATAGCAGACCATGTAATATAGACGCGCGCCTCCCGCTGGCGTGGCTGGCCGGGGGTGTGGCGCGGGGGGACGAGAGCAGTGGCGTCATGGGCCTGACAGGCTCTGATTCGCCGGCGGGGTGTGTGGCTGGGCCTTTGCTGGCCTCTGCCTGGGCCTTGACTGGCCCGACGCTCCCCCTTCACAGCCAAGCCGCGGGCACGAAAGGGGCACCATGGCCGACATTTGCATTGGATTGTCACTGCACCAGGCCAGCCTCATAAGTCTGGTGGGCCCCCCCGGCTGGTTGGCCTCGCACATGCTCGTGCTGCCGTGCGCTTTGTTGTTGCCGCTGCTTGCATTTGCGTCGTCTGCGTCGTCGCCATCTCTCTCCCTCTTTTGATCTTTACCCGGCGTGCTTCTCACATTCCCTTTGGCCGCTTGACCGCCTGGCCCCCCCCACCGCCCACTTTACGTCTTGTCCTTGCTGCATCTACTGCCTACTGCCTACTAATTACTGTCTTGCTGATCGTCGCTCGTTGCCCTCCTCGGCGTCTCTCGTCTACTACCACACCTACCGTTTCAGCTGCACCTGCACCCTCCTTCGCCAGCCACTCCGGCTCTCTCCCTCTTTATTTTTTTACCGCCTTTGGACCGTCGATACGGATACGACACTAGCCAACGGCTGTCAGCCCCCGCCGTCTCACGTGCGACGCCGCCCCCGATGAACACTATGAACGCCCGCAGTGGCACCCTGTCACCGCTGTCAACCGACGGCCAAGAGTGGTCCCCCATCAACGGGTACCGGAACATCGCAGGCGACAACCCCTACTCACCCACAATTCCACCCAACACCTACGGCCCAAGCAACCCTGATGGCGGCATGTCGAATGGAATGCGCCCCGGCACCAGCAATGGAAACCCCTCACCGCCCAGCTCTGTTGGGCGCTCAAGCGACGGCACTGGCTTGTACGCCTCGAGCCTCAACGACAGCATGCGACCCATGATGGACAGCCGGAAGATGCAAGCCCTCGAGGAGACCATGGCCGATCATTTTCACGTCCTCAAGGCCTATCTCGGCCCCTACCTCAACGACGAAAAGGGAAACCCACGGCCAAGCAGGGCAAAGGACAAGCTGACCAGGCTGTCGGCCGTCCAGTTCCAGGAACTTAGCACCGATGTTTACGACGAGTCAATACGCAGAGAACAGGATCGCAAGCGCGGAGGGCCGGGTGCGCCTGGAAACGATACTCCGCAATTCCTCCTCCCCAAGAACAGCTTCCACCCCAAGCGCAACCAGGCGCGACAGAAGCTATCCACGCTACCCCTCGAGCGCTTTCGCCAGCTTGCTACCGACGTCTTCTACGAGCTCGAGCGCAGATTTCCCCGCTTCACTGGAGGCGAGATGCCACCGCGCCCATCCAGCCCAGCCATGAGCGTCCAGAGTCGCATGAGCAACAGAGGGCCATCGAGCAGAGCAGGCACACCAAATAGCATGGGCGGCCGTCCTCCGCCTGGGCCAGGCTATCGAGGACCGCCTCCCATGGGCGGGCCAATGGGTGGGCCAATGGGTGGTCCAATGGGTGGTCCAATGGGTGGTCCAATGGGTGGACCTCCAGGAGGACCTCCAGGACCGCCGGGACAAATGCGGCCCGGCTCGGGAAATGAGCCAGGCTCCTTTGGGCGTCCATTGCCCAAAACGTTCCAGTCAAATACGATTGTCCCGAACAAGGGAACTCTGGTTGAAGATGACGATGACAGTGGTGCAGATGACGACGATTCCTTCAATCTCGAGGGCGCTGCTACTAGACGGCAAACAAGCAAGAGCGCAAAGAGTATAAACATGGCCCAGGAAAAAATAGTGGAAGACCTCCAGAATCAGGTGTCGGAACTGCAGGGCAAGATTGGTACCTTGGAGGCTACAATACGAAACAAGGACGAAGAGCTAGAGCGCCTTGAACAGGCTGGCAAAACGCAGGTCGGTGCCTCGGAGACTGACCGTGCAGAGTGGGATGATCTTCGCTCGTCGTTGGAGCAGAAAGTCGAAGATGCAGAGAGCCTCAACTCGTCTCTCCGATCGGAGATAGACAGGTTGCGCAGTGAGAATGAAGACATTGAAAAGAACCTTCGCGCACAGATTGCCAACCTCGAATCGAGACCACCTCCACAAGCGGCGGATAACGGCGACGGCGAGTGGAGACAACGGTGTGAAGAGCTTGAACGAGAGCTGAGTGAGCAACAACAAGTGACAGAAGAGGTCCGAAGAGATGCGTCCATGTTCCTGCAGGAAATGAAGGAGCTGTCAGCTCGTAGTGATGCGGCCGCAGAAAAAGAGGAACAAATGGCCAATCAAGTTCGGTCACTCGAGGCTGAGCTAAAGGACTGGAAATCACGATACGCGCGTACCAAGACGCAGCTTCGAAACCTCAAAGCATCGTCCATGGGCTTGTCCCAACTTGTAGCAGCCGACCTAGGTGGCTACGCCCGCGACTCTTCCTTTACCTCGCCCGATGGAGTCGTTAAAGATGTACATGTAACCAAGTTCCAGCTCAGTATTGATGAGCTGCTTCAGATGGCAAGGAGAGCCAATTCGGAACAGACTCTTGAAGGCATGCGCCATGTTGTCAAGTGTGTCCGAGCAATCACGGGCGATATTGATAACACATCGCTTTCGCAAATCCAATCACCCACAAGCAGTGTGAGCGGCGACATGTTGGCGAATCCAGAGAAGCAACAGGCAAAGCTAAAGTCGCGTGTCAGCGCTACGGCCAACAATCTCATCACGGCCACCAAGAATCATGTGGCTTCTGGTGGACTCTCACCAGTCAGTCTACTAGATGCTGCTGCTAGTCATCTGTCCACTGCTGTTGTCGAGTTGGTCAAACACGTCAAGGTGCGACCTACACCAGAAGACGAGCTCGAGGCCGACGATGAGGACGTTGATAGGCCTATGCCACTCAAACCGGCCGTGTACTCAAACAACGCTGCACCCACGAATGGTGGAGCTACGATGAAGTCTGGCCATCAGCGAGGTGGCAGCAGCAGAGGTGGTAGCAGCGACACTACTCGCTACAGCACATATAGCTCGCCTTATAGCGGTTACGATGGTCATAGCGGGAACGGCGCACCCGACGGCGGCATGCTCGAGTTCAAGGTACATTCCTAGTCAGCATGGGTAGCCACGACCTACTGACGCTCGCAGAACTATCTTGAAGATCAAACGGCTCTTCTTGTCCAGAGCATCCAGCCTCTTGTCACTCTCATACGCAACAACCCAGACGGGTCGCCTGCCGATGATCAACAAATACACGAATACATTCAAGATATTTCACAGGCAGTCGATGACACTGGAAACAAAACCTACGATGCCGTCAATCAGCTATCCAATTCCGCTCTGAAGAAGCACGCCATTCCCGTGGTTCAAGTCCTTGATGAGTGCAGACAAAGCATGCTGGCCGTTGACTTTAGAGGCGGAGGCCGCGAGAAGATCCCACCCCTTGCGTTCAGGACTGCAAGGGCTCTCAAGGTTCGTCTTTTGTGAGCAATATGATGATTGTACATATACTGATCATGAAATAGGAACTCGTACTCCGTGTCGACCGCATCGAATCGGGTGAACTCACTGTCGAGCAAAATCTTACTACTGAGTTGTAGTAGCCAATCACCGAAATAAGTACACATGAACTTTTAATGCGATGCCGCGCACTCGCAATCAAAACTGGCCATCGCCGGTGTATGTTGTACACCAATAAGTATTTTCAACTGGCTGTGCGTGACGCATGGGTAGCGTGGCATGGTATTGAGTTCCTTTTCTTTCTCCAAGGGCAACACTATGTATTTAGTCTTCGCTCCAACTTCTGGATACCTTTTCTTTCCTCCCCTGATTTTCTACTTTGCTGCATAGCTGTGCTGTGCAATGGGATGTTCGCGCCGTCGCCGTAAGGATAAGAGGGACATGTATTCTACATAATGAGAAGGACTCGAAAAGGGGCTTGGGAAAGGGATACCACGATGGAAGAACGGGTCAAGCTGGGAAAGCTTGTATCATATGGAGTAATCAGAACGAGGTTCTTTTTTTTTATTAATTGCATGTTCTTTTTTCTAATAATCATGGCGTGATGGAGAAACAAGTGGGGGGTCATAAGATTAAGAACGTGGCTGAGCACCGCGTGGCTTTTCTACCCCGCCATACATCACAACGCCACACACCGGTAGAGGGGACCCTGCTTTTTCTTTCGCGTGAGGCATCTAGACCGAAGAATTCTAAACTACTTGTGGCTACACCGTCCTCATGACAGCCCGGATGGGGTGAAGTTGTCTGATACTTGGCTTGCAATCCAAGACGACGAAGGCCCGAAGTGACGTCATCACACAGATGTTACGCGTGTGACATGTTAGCCTCTTGGTGCTAATGACTGTCTGTTGTGATTATCATTGTCATGTGTTCTTTGCTTCCCATTATCAGAAGACTGTAGTATTGATCTGAGCATTCGACATTGCAGCTCGATACCACCAACATGGCTCAGCAAATGCAACCCATCTACCAGGGACAACGACCACCGTACAACGACTCCATACTCACAATCACAAAGAGAAGCTGCGCTGATCCTTATGTACTATGGGACAAGGGCACTTACTACATGACCTTTACCTGTGGTGGCCACGTTGAGATATGGTCCGCAGATTCGCTATTCGATTTCGAAGAGCGCTCCAAAAAGACCGTCATATGGCGGCCTCCTCCCAACCAGCCCTACTCCGGTGATATCTGGGCGCCAGAACTGCATTCCATCCAAGGTCGCTGGTACGTCTACTTCGCTGCCGACGACCCAAAGCACGGTAACAAGTCGCACCGCATGTTCGTTCTCGCGGGCCCCCCCTCCGACGAGGATCCTCTCGAACCCAGCAAGTGGAATTTCTTCGGCCGTCTCGCAGGCCTCCCCGAACACCAATGGGCCATTGACGGCACCGTCATTTACCTGCACGGCTCCATGCTCTTCGTCTACTCCGGTTGGCCCCTCGGTACCCAAGCCGACGAGTCCCGCCAGGAAATCTTCATCATCGAAATGGTATCTCCCACCGAATGCACCGGCCACCCCATCCGCATCTCCACCCCCGACCTCCCATTCGAATTCTCCGGCAACAGCGGCATCAATGAGGGCCCCCAGTTTCTGGCTTCACCCGATGGACGCTGGATGGGCATCGTGTATAGTTGCGCGGGCAGCTGGACGCACGAGTACAAAATGAATGTCCTGTACTACACGGGAGGCCACCCGCTAGACCCCCAGTCGTGGGCCAAATCAAATGTTCCCCTGCTTAAAGCTGCGCGCGATGACTCGCCGCCGTATGGACCTGGTCACGGGAATTTCGTACTAGTAAACGGACCTGGGGGACCCGAGGTCTGGGGCGTGTTTCATGCTACGGATGCGAAGACGGGGTGGGAAGGGAGGAAAGCGCGGGTTATGCGTGTTGGATGGGGGAATGGGGGCCCTTTTATGGGTTCGGGGGAGTGTGGGAGGTGTTGTGGTGAGGTTCAGCATTTTATTCAAGGGTGTCCCGGGGGTACGTGTGGTGGGCAGGGTCATTGTGGGGGTGAGGGAGGTGCTGGAGGGGGGTTTATGGAACCGGGGAGGCAGGGGGGACATTCGACAGAGGATTTGAAGAGGGAGGTGAAGAATCTCGTTAAGGGGGGGAAGGGGCTGATTAATAAGTTTTTGAAGTAAGGGGCTTGGGTTGGGATTGAGGGGAGGAAGAGGGAGGTGATAGTCACCTCTGTAGGGGGAATTGATTTGGCTCCAATATCTCCTAGGTTCTAGAGCTTTAGTGGGTTAGAAGATGTGTAAAGTAGATGTTTCCCCTTATGAAGTTGTGCGTCAAGTTGAAGCTCGGGTTAGGAGAGCTGAGTAAGATAAAAAAGCAAGTTCGATCCTCTCAAAGTGACAACCATTGGTTCTAGACATTCAAAAATCGACTGGCGATTACGGGAGATGATATGCCATTTTGCTGTCAAATGCCACTTTTAGCAATTAACTTGATGCGCTCATATGCGTCTAAGCCTTTTTCATGCAGCGGTTGGAAGCCTGCGTGAGACATGTCTACGGCAATCAAGCCCGGACGAACCATCTTTCCCCTATCTGCTTTCTTTGGAAATATCATTCAAATAGTTTCTCTTCATTCTTTCAGATAAGTGGCATGACAGGACAAATCAGATATTGGAGAATGATTGGAGCACGATAATCAAGCCTATGACATGAAGTAGAAGCATGCTCTGGATCTACTCGCACATCCGTCTCACTCATCCTTGAAACCAATTGATAGTTTGTAGTTTGAGAGCCATCATAGAAGTCCAACAGAGCATACTGGCGTTCCCAAGAGTGAGCATGTAGAAACAGAAGAAGCGGAGAAACCAATCGACGCATCTGCGTTGATGATTATACGAGGCCGGAAAAGCATTTCCTCCACCTCTTGAAGAGTTTCCCCTCAGGCCATTTTAGTATTTATAGAGAATAAAAGTGAGGGGCACGCTGGGGGCAGGAAGCCTAACACGTGCGAAAAACGAAGTTCGAAGCGAAGTTATATGATATATTTCATTGAGGGGAAAATCTGGGGTCATTAACAAACCTCGGTAAAGCCTCGTATCTGTACGTACTTGGGGCAAAACTTCGGTTAAACCTGTGACCAAATCCCGGGGGGTGGAACCTGGATTAGACTCAAAGATCGACACGAGGCCAGTCTTAGGATTGGACCATGACGTGCATGCTCGCCAATTACGGCAGTTCGTAGGTTCACATACCTAATCGAAGCTAGTGTCACCATACCCAGTTGTTAGTACGTACGTGAGCCTATTTGGACTGCCGGCCATTCGAATTGCTGTTGCTAACACCCTGTTTCGTACTCCGTTCTTGATCATGTATCCCCACCCGGTAGAGTATTATCCGTCCAATTGCGCCTCAAGTCCTTCCAGTCATCCTGGTTAATCCGGACTTCTACGAAGCATGGTACTTGCAAAAGAGCGAGAGACTCTCATCTCGCAAGTGTATCTCTGCCTCATGCACTACCCCGGGGTACCCACAACCCAAGAGTGGGGCTACACCCCCCTTAGGGAGCCTGGCTACTTTACAACGCTCGTGCATCTCATTCCCAGGCACAAGGTCGACTGACCTAACCTCATTATCGGTAAGACCGTCGATACTGCGGTCCTGCCTAATACGCTAGGTTGCATTACCCAACTTCTCTTTTCATCTCTCTAAGCGCGCTTGAAATGCAACCACCATATAATCTTACGTCCGAGAAGCAATAGTTCAAGAAACTAAGAAATCGGCAGTTATGTTGCGATTTAGAGGAAGCCGGCAATTAACTTCAGGAGTAGAAGAGGTGACTGTGGTCGGACGAAATATGGTATAAATAACTCCGCAGCTGTCTCTACATCAACAGCAGCAAATTCGGTGACGAACTCAGTTCGACTCAACTCTTCGCCCTCCCCACATTCGTCGTCAATCAAGGCAAGCCCCTTTCTATCTTCAACAAAATGCTCACCAAGACTATCCTCGCTACTTACAGCCTTCTCTCCCTTGCACTTGCTGCCCCGGCAGTCAAGGTCGAGGAGCGCCAGACCGCCTGCCATAGTGTACACGTCTTCCTTGCCCGTGGCACCAGCGAGCCGTATCCCGGCCGCCAGAGCTCTGTGGTGTCAGCCATCTGCAATGGTATCACCAACTGCGGCTACGAGGACATCACTTACCCGGCCAGCATGAGCCCAACGTACTGCAGCTCGGTATCAGCTGGCGTTAGTGGCGGCACTGCCCAGATCACGGCTTACGCGAGCCGTTGCCCAAATGCGAAATTGGTCCTTACTGGATATTCGCAGGTATGTGGATCTTTTTATAGGTACTAATAGGCAACCGTATGGCTAGCTTGACTTTGAAGAAATGGCCACCGTGACCTAGCAACTTTGAATTCAATAAGGCAACGACTGTACTGACTTCGATCTTTCACCTAGGGTGCCCACGTCGTAGGCGATATCCTCGGAGGAGGTGGAGGTAACTCGGGCTTGGGATGCACCAGTCCCACTACCACTGGTCTAAACCCTTCCACTTCGCCCGGCAACAAGAGTGAGTTATCTGAATTCTATGATATCAACCCAGCCAGCTAACGAGAAATTATCACGCAGTCAGTGCCGCACTTCTTTGGGGTGACGTCCGTCACACGGCAAACCAATCATATAACACTGCATCTGGTGCCGCCTTCAGCGGCGTAAGTGGACCTTTCTAGAAGCTATTCAGCAATAGCGTATACATACCCCCTTCTTGGGCATTTGCTAACGCACATATGTACAGATCAACCCCCGCACAGGCAGCCAACTCACCTCGCTCAACCGCTTCTCCAACGTGCTCCGCGCTTGGTGTCTCTCCGGCGACAATGTGTGTGCTGGAGGCCGCGACCCCAGCGCGCATACTAGCTACTTTAATGTTTTCTCCACCGAAGCCGGTGCTTGGGTTAAGACTAAGCTCTAAATGTAATTACTTGGCTCTTTCATCTCGAACAGAGAAGCTTTCCGCGATGGCGAAAGACTACTCTCCTTTTATAACTCTTAGTGTAGGCACTTGAGTAAATACAAGACTGTCGTTACCAGAATCTATAACTTAGAGAAAACCCGCACTTGAAGGCGTAAACTCCTTAGATATCAAGCTTTCTAGCACGGCTTGTTCTCACTGATCCATTATCTCAGTGTAGTTTCCTGCCAGCACAGGCCTTGATACAATGCCCGGTATGTGAGCCAAGAACCTGGATCCGTCGCCTCGATGTCATCCGTGATGTTGTACAGGGCAAACTCAGGTAACGTCTCAGCGATTGAATTCTTGGTGTAGATGCAGAAAGCGAGGTGTGGAACGTACTCGGGACACGGGCTCTGTTTACAAAATCTTCCAGTAGCTTTACGAAGGCTGCCGGCACCCAAAAAAAGTGTGATAATACTAAGAGTAGCAATCTTGAATAGCGAGCATTCTTGAATTGCACTGATATGATGTATGCTTGAGACGGACGGATTGGTTTGTTTTTGCACGTTGATGTGCTGTGTGATGACGAGCTGCGGGGAGGGTGTCGTAAAAAAAACCCCCCAAGGAGCACCACAATAGCAGTTTATGTTATTATCCAATGCCATATGGCCAATAAGTCCAGTGGCTGAGTTTAGAGTTTGGAATAAATTTCGTAACCTGACTGGGAGCGGGCTTCCAGCATCGAAAGCCTCCGAATCCCGCTGGCGGAACTCCGCTTACCTGCATCTTGGGAAAAAACGAGAAGGATGTATATATAGTATGTCATTTGCTCCTGAGTACTCTCAACTCACAAGTGAAAGGGTAGTAGGTACAGCAGCGAAGCCCTTAGCAGCGTCTCTCTTGTTTATCTCTTCAATCAGTTTATCACTTGTTTCAACATTGCACAATGGCAGCCCAAGTCCACGGTACCTGCGATCCGCGCTTTTCCGAAGTAAAGTCGCTCGCACAATCCTACCTCAACACTGGGGAAGAACTCGGGTTTTCTCTCTGCGTTAACGTCAACGGTACTGATGTGATTGATATCTGGGGCGGCTACGCCGACGCCGCGCGAACTAAGCCCTGGGAAAAAGACACAATCACATGCGTATGGTCGAGTACAAAAATTATCGCCGCCCTTGCCCTTCTCATCTGCATCGACCGCGGGCTTGTGGACCCAAGCGAAAGAGTATCAAAGTACTGGCCCGAGTTTGCGGCCAACGGGAAGGAAGGGGTCTTGGTGCGGCATTTGCTGAGCCATGCGACGGGACTGAGCGGCTGGCACGAAAACGTCACGTTTGAAGACACATGCGATTTGGAAAAGAGCACAAACCTGTTGGCTCAGCAGGCGCCATGGTGGGAGCCCGGCACTGCAAGTGGCTATCACGCCCTCACCATGGGCCACCTCATCGCCGGCTTGATCCAAAAGGTCACGTATCTCCGCATCGACGAATTCGTCCAACGCGAAATTACCACCCCGCTCAATGCAGACTTTCAATTCGGAGCGCAGGAAAAAGATTGGGATAGGGTCGCAGAAATCGTGCCACCGCCGCCAATCACGGATCTGACCAGCGTGGCCGCCGCAATGAAAGATCCAAGCAGTGTCGCCTTTAGGACGCTGCTCATGAACCCCGGTATGGACGCAACGGTAGCAAACACAGAGTTGTGTCGGAAATCCATGCTAGCAGCTTCAAACGGGTTTTCTAATGCCCGCGCTCTCGTCCGCGTCTTCTCTGCTGTTTCCCTGTCTGCGCCTGAGAACCCATCGTCGTTTTTGTCACCAGAGACCATGGAGCAAATTTTCACCACCCAACAGCACGGCACCGATCTCGTCCTCAGCATGCCGGTGCGATTCGGTCTTGGTTTTGCGCTGCCTGCTGCGGGCTCGATGAACGAGAATCTGCCAGAGGGCAAAGTCGCGACTTGGGGAGGTTGGGGCGGCAGTCAGGGCATTGCGGATGCGGAGAGGAAGGTTACGATTGGATATGTCATGAACAAGATGGAGAATGCGGGCTTGGGTGGGAATGGGCAGGTAGAAAGGAAGGGCCTAGGAAACTACCGGATGAGGAAATTGGTGGCGGCGATTTATGAGGCGCTCGGTGTGCAGTAGACTGCGATTTTCCAGCCAGTATCTCCTGGAAACTAGTAGTATTTCAATCAAGAAACTCTGAATTAATCACAGTTCCACAACGCTCTCCTTGCTGACATCTATACTATCATACGCTTCTCTTATTATCTTCGCCACTGCTTGTTAAGAGAAAGTTAATGTTGAAAGCGATTTGTGGAGAAAAGAGGTAGCATGCAACCCAGAGCCTTTGGACTGGACAGCCACGATAAAGAGACTTAGAATGGTTGAGTTGTCCAAAGCCACATGAGCATTGATAACATTGAATGTGACATTCTCTTCGAATCAAACTCAGATACCAGCAGCCTCCTGTGAAACTACTTCCTCCACTCTACCGGAGAGAGCTCATTTGCGTTTCCAGTTATTAATGAGCGGCAGTATAGTATAATATGCTACCAAGTAGAACATCATCACTTTTTCGAGAAGTGGAAGAGACCACACCTGTCAGACTGTGAGGGGTTTTCTGATTAAGGACACGTTTGGATCACTGTGATAAAAGACTGTGATAATTGATGGAAGTAATTGATTGTATTGATTGTTCTTGTGC